>NC_038045.1:17693397-17761105 GCF_002211085.1 Panicum hallii
TCTGTGAACTGAAAAAGAATTCCACCAAACCTGTTCGATATTTCCAGCACCTGGGAACTGAAGAATTATTTCCACGCACACACTAATAAAGAACAAAGATAGTATTTCCACCACTCTATTCTTGATTAATTAACTGATCTATGGTCTGAAACATACTTGTGTGATTCACGGAAGATAAGTGCTCATACTAGCGTGATTTTAATTTTTGGTCTGAAACATGATTTAGGTTGTGATTTTTTTTACCATTAAATTTTGAATACCCATGATCCAAATCCTGGACCCGCCACTGTATATCTCCCCTGCATATATCCATGCTAGATCATGATCTCTCATTGCAACTGCATGCAGATAAATGGCATCACACGCCAGATAGGAGTTGGAAGGCGATTTCCGAAGTTTTTATTGAAAACTTGGCACATCATCATCGCGACGAGCTGGTGGATCTGTTGCGTGCCCATTGCTACATGTCAATGCATGATAAGATATCATAACGTGTTTCAGATTCAGGCTTCATTTAGTTACTAGAGGGTTTGTGATTGTTTCATCAATAATGAATTCGAAGGCCCAAACTTGTTCATCAGCTGAGGGTCCGTGTGAATCATGGTGTCAATCCTGATCGCAATACTGTATAAGAGAACCTGAAGATGCACAACCTACAGCTGACGCAGCACCTTATTTTGGAGAAGATGATGATGAAGACGCAGGTGATAATCCTGCTGCCACTAATACTCTGATTAGGAAACATTATCAGTGGCTCTATACATGGACAAATCATAGATGCTGGTGAGAACCAAATAAGGAAGCAGAGAAATTTTTGAAACTATTAGAGGAGGCAAAGAAGGAATTGTATCCAGGATGCAAAGATGCAACTAAGGTTCTTTTATCGTGCAACTTTTTCAGATAAAGTGCTGTACGGAATTAGTAAACTCAGCATTGGAGGCATACTTAATCTGTTCTCAAAGTTCTCCCTGAAGGCCATTGTATCCCTGACTCCTTGGATAAAGTGCAAAGGTGGTACGAGACCTAGGCTGGACTATATCAAGATACACGCATGTAAGAATGATTGTGTGTTATTTTTTAAGGAAAACCAAATGCTGGAGACATGTCCCACATGTGGGAGTCTAGGTGAGAGTTGTAGATAAAACCTCTAATAATGAGGTTGTGGATGGTGCTACTGTTAAGAAGCGATTTCCAGTGAAGATCCTACGCTACTTTCCTCTTATTCCTCGGCTGCAAAGAATGTACATGTCGAAGCAGTTATCTGAGGAGATGCAATGGCATAAGAAAGAATTGGTCAAAGATAGAAAAATGCGTCACCCCTCTGACTCATTGGCATGGAAGCACTGGATAAAGAATATGGATGGTTTGCACAAGATGGTCGTAATATTAGGCTTGGTCTTGCTTCTGATGGCTTCAATCCCTTTGGGATGCAAAATGTTACATACCCATATGGCCTGTTATCCTTATACCTTACAATTTGCCTCCGTGGTTGTGTCAGAAACAATCTAACTGGTTGCTATCAATGTTGATACCTGTCCAAAATCTCCTGGATGGATATTGATGTATATTTGAGGCCCCTTATATTAGAGCTGAAGGAGCTTTGGGGAAAAGGGTGTTCCAACATGGGATGCACAGACTAACAAAATTTTAAATTACATGCTGTTCTACTCTGGACAATTAATGACTTCCCAGCTTATGCTATGCTTTCTAGTTGGAGCACGAAAGGAAAGTTTGCATGTCCATACTGCCACAAAGATACTGATTATTTGTGGTTGAAACATGGGATGAAGCACTGCTACATGGGACATCGTCGTTTCTTGCCCTCGGACCATCCATGGCGCAAGAACAAGGTCAGCTTCAACAACAAGGTTGAAACCAGGAGGCTCCAGTACCACTGACAGGTGCACAGATACTTGAAGAGTTTGAAAGCTTTGAACAAGTTCGATTTGGAAAGAAGGCATCGAGAAAAAGGAAACGTGACGAAGACCAAAGATGGCACAACTGGAGGAAGATGAGTATTTTTTTTGAACTCCCTTACTGGTCTTCTTTTCTCATCAGGCATAATTTGGATGTTATGCACATTGAGAAAAATATATGCGAGAGCATATTAGGCACTCTGCTTGAATTGGAAGGTAAATGTAAGGATGGGGAGAAGGCCCGACTTGATATGGAGCATATGGGGATACGACCAGATCAGCATCCTGTGATTAGGAATGATAAGTATACCTTGCCAGCAGCATTGTACAAGTTAGATAAGAAGGATAAGGAAAATTTATGCGCATTTCTATATGGAGTGAAGATGCCTGATGGGGTTTCCTCCAATATAAGAAGATGTGTTGACCTAAACTCATGTAAGGTGTCTGGCTTGAAAACTCATGATTACCATCTAAGTCTACAGAAACTGTTACCCTTAGTGGTTCGTAGGATTTTGCCAGAACAAGTTGTCATCGCATTGGTTCAGCTTAGTAATTTCTTCAATGCACTATGTTCCAAGGAGCTGGTGCAAGCAGACTTGGACAAACTTAGCAGTTCAATTAGGGAGACTGTTTGCCGACTTGAGATGATATTCCCTCCTTCAGTTTTTGATATCATGATGCATTTGCCTGTTCACCTAGCTGAAGAGGCTAAATTAGTGGGCCTGTATGTTATAGATGGATGTATCCAGTGGAGCGGTACCTACGTACTGCAAAAGGATATGTGAGGAATAAGGCCTACCCTGAAGGTTCAATAGCTGAGGGATACATACTCGAGGAGTGCCTTACATTTTGCTCAAGATTCTTGGATGTGGACACAAAACTGAATCGTGTTAATCGACATGAAAGCATTGCTGTGAATGAGCCACCATCTGGTCTGAGCATATTTTCAGACATGGATTACAGCAGGAGAGGACAGACTATCCAAATCATTGAAGGAGACGAGATGCGGAAGATGAGGCACTACATAATTTCAAACTGTGATGAAGCTAGTCAATGGGTCGAGTAAGTTACAGAACTGAAAATCATTGTTTTCAAATTTTATATTTCGAACTAACAGTGATATACATTTCTATGCAGTGCGCATATGGAAGAACTGAAGAAATATGGTTCAAGAAATCTTCAAAGGCGACACGAGGAACAATTTGTAAGATGGTTCGAGGGCAAGATCAGGGATCTACATGCAAAAGGGGAAGTAAGTACAGAGATGTTTGCACTTGCTCAAGGACCAGACAATCGAGCTCGTACATTGCATAGATGCTATATCAATAATTGGTTATTTCGAACCATTGACATTGAGAAAAGTCTCGTAACACAGAATAGTGGTGTGCTTGTCAAGGGAAACGGTGGTACTGTCAACATGTACTGGTATGGGGTAATTAAAAGAATGATCTCATTAGAATTCCCTGGACAAAAAGAAGTTATTTTGTTCCAGTGTGATTGGTATGATGTGCCTGCTGCCACTAACAACAGAGGCAGAGGATACAGTAAGGATCAATTTGGAGTAATTGATATCGACACTACTCGATACAGGTATAAGAATGAACCCTATATTCTGGCAACACAGGCGGAACAGGTGTTTTATGTGAATCTGGTAAAGAAACCTGGTTGGAGCAGTGTTATTGCGTTGAAACCAAGGGACTTGTTCGCCATGCCTGAATTAGAACTTGAAGACTCAATTGATGTGGGTATCGAAGTCAATAATTTACTCAATGAACAACAGGATTTGACAAATTGGTCAAGATCGGACAAGGAAGGCACAACTGGGGATGTCTCTGTTATTGCTCAGGTGCGGACCGAAGCAGTTGACGAACCAGACAATGCGGTCTTTGATGGCGATGACGAAGATGATGAAGATGACACATACATTGATGATGGAGTTGTTGCACCACTTGCTTTTGGGGTAGAAGGCGAAGATGATGAATTTTTTATTTAATACTTGTACATTATACCACTGAGGATGTATTTGATACTTGTCCATTATAACATTGAATGATTAGTTTTTTATTTCATACTTGTACATTACACCCTCATTTCCAGTGATGATGATAATTTATTTTTGTATGCTGTGTCAATAAATTCCCTGAATGTCTGTTCTGTAAGGAGAATGTATGTGGAACAAAATCGAGTGCAGATGAGCAAAGTTCAATAAATATCCAAAGTACAAGTCACAATTGCCGGCTAAGACGTGTCCTACGTGTAGCACAACAAGTTGGAACAAAGAACAATGGAAGAAACTCACAGAACAATCAGGATGGCAGTACCGTAAATATTGTACTAGCAATGCCAAAAAGGCACTAGTGCAAAGCCTAGTTGTTTTTGATTTTCTTTCTTCAATGATTTTTTTGATATTTTTCTCAGCACAAGCAACACCAGAATAGGAACCACACCAAGTTTCACCTGAAACAGAGATCAGATGTGGTCTACAGAAAATCAAACAGGTATGCCAAAAAGCGTGCTGGACAGAAACTGAATTTTTTAATTATCTTCCTGATTTTTTTGAATTTTTTGAGATCGGCCTGACCGGCAAAGTCCGGTGAATCATATGTGCAACTTTTCGTTGCCAAGCTCCTGTAAAAATTTCAGCCAAAACGGAGAACCGAGCGAAAAGTTATGCCTGTTTTATGGAAGGTATCTCAAGTTATGTTCTTTCTCGAAGGCACAACCCGGCAGATAGATCAGCAGCGGCTAGGGCACAAATTCTCCCTGGTATGTGCAATGGGTAATCGCGCTAGATGAATCCAATGGGCAAGCTAAAATCGAAGTTTGAGTAATCAAAATTTTCAATTTAAATAAATTACAACTACAAGCAATATGTTAAAGTCTTGAATACTAAAGAGGCGGCGCCCTTTTTTCATCCGAAATCTGCAGCGCCAAATTACCGCGCCACAAAATCACTGGACCCACATGTCAGCCTAAACGCCCATTGATAATAAGCCCCAAAGAACCGAGAGCGACGATTGGCTTCCTCGTAATCCCTGGATCTCCTTCCTCGTAATCCCTTCGCAAGGCGGCGGCATTGGGCGCAGTTAGGGTTCCACCCGAGAGCGACGATTGGCTTCCTCGTAATCCCTGGATCTCCTTCTTCGTAATCCCTTCGCAAGGCGGCGGCATTGGGCGCAGTTAGGGTTCCACCCGAGAGCGACGATTCTCCACGGAAGGCGAAGGATGCCGACGATCAGCGATGCAGCAAGGGGGACTCATTCCTCGTCGACATCGCTGCACACACCTGAGTCGGCGATGCTACCTGCAATGTTCACACCAACATCTGGGAGGGGGACACCACCTGTCATGTCCAGCAGCCATAGGGCGGCGGCTTCGCTCTTTGGGTCACCTTCGTTCCAAAGAGCAACCAACCATTCAGCCGCCGAAGATGCAGTTGACGACTGCCACGATCCAGAAAATTGGCTGCCTTCGTCTCACAACGAGTCTGACAAAAGGTAACTGATCAACTGCCCCTGCCATCCTTTCTACAATGATTCCTTTGTTGTTTTATGTTTAGTCAATGTGGAATATGAACTATTATTTGCTTTTATATGTAGAGCGGATGATGAATGGATCATATATGTAATTTGCAAGGGGAGTGATGAGGGAGAAGAATTTGTGAAGACATATAAAATTGACAAGAGTCAAATCACGCTTGGTAACCTAACAACAATGAAATCAAGATTGGGGTATGGGTCCAGGGACTACATGTACTACAAGCAGAGAAGTGCAAATGATCCTGCGGCAGAACCACTGAATGATATCGATTACGATGTTGATGCATTCAGAATGATAGAGAGTAACGAGGCAGAGAGGGAGGTCAGGTTACTTTTATCGAAGAATCCAGTACCAGTCCGATGTGTGTCCATAATACCAATTAAATCCAAAAGAGTTAGCCCAGATCACTATGAAGAAGAAGAAGAGGAACAATCTGAATTAGATGCATACAAAGATTGGCTAGCTTATATGCATTCAAGGAAACAAGCCATGGGTGAGTTATGATGAAGCCCATTATGTTTAAGTTATTCCTTCTGGTGATATATTTAAACTTGTGCTTCATATATATTCATTAGCTTGGTTAAATGATGCATAAATATTTGAGTTCCCCTCCCAGTAAAATGAAGTCAATAAACAGCAAGTGATCACTTAAAGAATGTTTTCACAAAACTTGATGACATCAGTAATATCCCAGTTAATTTTCTACCTTTGTAGTAGGAAATAGCAGATTAACAATATTTGTAGAATCAATGCGCTCTTGACTGATATAATTGTTCATTTTCAGAGTTTCAAGATATGTACAGGGAGGACACAATCAAGACATACGAAGAATGGTTGGGGGTTGAAGGAAAACTTGATGACATCAGTAATATCCCTCTCCTAATTGTCAAACAAATTACTATTCTCCGTCAAACTTCAAATTATGCTAGCTCATCATGTGACAATATTATCTGCAGAAGCATTTTTGGATTCTACCAGTCACATACATTCCAGTCAAGACAGCAACCCAACAGCTCCAGTGCAGCCACCATCTCATGCTCGCCGTTGGAGAAACGGAAATAGTAAGTACTGTTTATTAGGGATTAATTTTGTTTCAGTTTTCTGTGACTGAATATGCATATTATGTGGCTTAATATCTATTATTAAATTCTGATCCAATGAAATAGGCTCAGAAAATGGAAAGAAAAGAGGACGTGGTACCCTAAAAGGCTTGAAGGCAACCGCCAAGAGATTCAGGGCGGGCAATCAGAAGATGAAACTTGACTTCTCCAGACTTGGAGGACCGGCAGGTGACAACTACCGCACGTTCACTGATGAAATAGTAATGTTTACAAGGAAAAGGGCACCACTTATTGGAGTGAGAACGTGGAAAGATATCCATGAAGATGTAAAAGAGTCAATAGCAACTGATGTATTGGTAATGATAATGTTTGCTTCTGTACAAATTTAAATTATATACTAACATAACAACTAACCTACATGTTCTTATAAACTATATAACAGGCTAGGTGGGACATTGAGGATAATGATACTTCAAGGAGCATCATATGGGGCATTGCTAAGGAGCGGTACAAAGGATGGCGTTCAACTTTCAGTGCTACAGCCAAGGCATACAACAGCTACCACGAGAGAATGCTACATAAGCCTGAAGAATTAGATATTGTTGAATGGCACTATCTGTTGAAGTATTTTAGGACTGCAAAATTCCAGGTTTGTTCCACATTTGTTACCATTCTTGACATTTCATATTTCAGACAAATGGGTCTGAGTCATTAAAATTGTTCAAATCTATGTATTCTGTAGGCAAGGAGCATACAGAATTCTCAGATTCGAGGCCATAAAAAGACGACACATTTGTCAGGCTCAAAGCCTTTTGCTCAGTGCAGCTATGAGAAGGTAATAACTGCAAGTTCGCATATACAACCTTTGCATGAATTACTAATTTGTTATGTTCTTGGCATATCAGAGAGACCCAGAAACTGGTGAGGAGCCCAATGATATGGAACTTTGGTTCATAACTCATAGTAAGGATGGGCAGTGGAAAGACCAAGAATCTAGGGATGTCTATGTGAGTTCTAAACGAATTAGTACATAACTTAATATAGTCCATCCAAGTAAAAAATACAGGCAATTTCTTCTTCAACTAATTCCAGCATCTGTGCCTTATAAATTTTAGGACAAAGCAAGCAGCCTTATCTCTGAGGCAGAATGAAATGCAGATGGAAACTTCATTACCCAAATGGAAAAGAATGAGATTTTCCAGAAGGCATACAAGGCAGTCACAGCATGCAAGTCAACCAGGTTGCATGGTAATGGGTATCTGGCAAAAAGGCCAACTAGAAGGCAACTGCTGAATGCGGATCGCCAAGATCATATTCGTATTGCAGAGCAACAGCATCAGGAACACCTCGAGCTCATGGGATCATTTCAGCAGCTACAAGAACAAATTGCAACATGGGAAGCTGACAGGGAAGCCGAAAGGATAGAACATGCACGACAGATCGATGAAATGAAAAAGGCAAGGGAGGATGATTTACAAGCGCTTAGGAAAGAGTTCCTATCGATGATGCAGGCAGCACCTGGACAGACAGCATTTCAGCAGGTAGTAGTCAAGCTAGTTAAAACCTGATGTGCTCCCTTCACATTAGGTTGTTTGTGGTCCCTTTACATCCTCTTTGTCAAGCTAGTTATTGAATGACTTTATCTAGTTAGGTTCTGTATCTAATTGTCTGTACCATTTAATGATTGTCCAACCTACAACATCAATGCAGGCAAACAACAATGTCACTGAAGAAGTTCAGCCAACCCCACAGGATGTGGTCCCTTCACATCAGGTTGTTTGTGAATTGAGAACTTTTACTGCTATCATTATATACTTAATAGAATGGCACCTAATTATTTCCTTCTAACATTTTTTATTCCCAGGAAAAGACTCAATCTCATGTCACTGATATACCAAGGGCAAACGGCATTCGCACTACAAGAAGTACCGCATCTGCAAGCAACAAAGAAGCAAATACAACAACAGTTCCTGTATTCCTTACTACAAAACAGCTAAAGGATGAAGCTGCTAAAAGACGTCAAGCCGCCAAAAAGACAGGAGGTGAAATTTTTGTTCTCCACTACCTGCTGTGAATGAATTCTATTGTCACTGTCAAAGTATTTGCTGTGAATGTTTCTTTTTACTGTCAAAGTATTTACCATAATTCTGTTAAATTTATGATGCACAACAAAATTTATGACTGCCTGATGTTGTTGCCTCCTTTTCATATTTCAGCTCACTTCTTGATAACAAATGTAATTCTTTCTTTTCAGCAAACTAAGGCAGTTCGAATAATGGAGCAAACAAGTGATGATGGGACCATTTTGAAGTCACTCTTTCCTGATCAAGTGATGAGATCGTCTTGAAGTCACCCTTTGCTGATCAAGTTGTTTATTTGTTATCAAAATAAGCTACTATGTGTGTTAGAAACAATCTGGTGTTGCGAACTTATTACTTTGTATTTGGGAAGAACTACGTGTGTCAAGGAATTTTACAGTTAATTGTTCAATCTTGTTTCATGACTGATATATAAATGCTTCATTATTTTTGATCATGTATTATATTGATTTAAATTATTGATGGTGATACTAATAATTTAGCGTGGCATAATAGACATGTGGCAATACCTACAAAAGTTTGGAGGCAACACCTTTCCACATGTAGCAACCCAATATTATGGTGGTAATAGAGGCATGAACTTTTGCCCACCAAAATGTTCACGAAGCAATAGAGATCACAACTAACAACCAATCAAGTTTGATGGCAATAGAGTGCTCCAACTATAGCCTCCAAACGATTTTGGTGGTAATAGAACTGTATACCTGTGGCAACCAAACAAACTTGGTGGCAATAGAGGTAATGACATATTGCACCCAAAACAACGTTAGTGGCAATAAAGGTGCTTGCCCTATAGCACCCCAAACACGTTAGTGGCAATACAATGGTTTGCAACGCAAGATTATACACATTGCAACGCATTGGGTAAGATGCAATTGAACCTTTTGCAACAGCAGATGCGTCGCAATAGGATAATTTGCAACCTACACGAGCGCACCCTAAGATGCTACTTGCAACGCCTAATTGTGTTGTAATAGAAAAAAATTGCAACCAACAAAAGACATTCGTGGTTGAAGGCTAATACCACAAGACCTTTTGCATCACTTTTTTACAAAATTTTTTGGGTGCAATTGTGGCTATTGCACCGAAAAAGGGCATATTGCAACATATTTCCGGCGTTGCATTAGGGGTAAAATCTAGTAGTGAAGGGGGGGTGAGTTTCTGCCAAAGAGAACCACAGGGGCAACTGGCGAAAACTGGAAATTAGACCCATCATCGTTCTTGGGCATCGGGCGAATGGTAATACCTCTTCTTCAAGAACTTCATACTCAGCATGAATCTGCTGCAGCATCGGGCCCAGGGCTCTCCGGAAGACATGGGTCTTCCACATCGACCACCAATCCTCAAAGCCGACAGCTGAAGAAATGAATGCGAGGTCAACAGGAATCGGGATGAAAAGATCTGAAAATAGGCTGTAGCATCTTTGGGTGGTGACGGCGTCAGGTAGGTCTACCTTGCTTGATGTCAAATGATGAAGGAAGAAGTGTGGGGGGACTTGCCCAAGACTAAATTGCCAGGCTGCTGCAACCGGCTGGTAGAATTCGTATCCCGGTTTGATGATCCGGTTGGAAGTGCTCATGCCAACTGGGAGGAGGCAAGGGTGGATCATGATAGAATACAGGCGCCAGGTATCGACATCATCGGTGAACTCAACCAACCGGAACATGGCCGGGCTCTCGAAGATTTTAGACTCAGCATAGGGGAGAAAGACCGGGTTTTCCAGGCCCTTGTAGAAAATCCGAAACCATTGTGAGGCATCTGAAGGATTCAACTTGCCGCTAGGGAGACTGTATAAGGCCTGTCCAAAGCTGGTGCATCGGATTTGCCTCCCACTTTGATCCGGAAAAGAATTGTTGGCCAGAGGGGGAAAGTTTGGGATGAAATCTTGAAAATAAAGATGAGCCCACAGTTGGAGGAACCACCAGGGACCGCCAGTTCTAAGTTTTTTTTAGGAAAGAAGGCTCAAAGACATCAGATGAAGTTATCTGTAAATTTCTCCAAAGAATAGTTTACCAAGGCCAACAGTGTGACCCTTGGCCAACTCGTACGCCAGAGAAAGGTAATTTTTGGTTGGAGCAAGGGAAGGTCCACAGAAAAGGAAGTGCTCTAACCAAAGGTTCAAGAAGGCTGTGTTCTTTCTCCGTCACAGGGCCTTTGGTTTTTTGTTGTTGACTCAGATATGTGCCCCAGTTCGTGCACTCTGCTTTGGTAGACAATTTGAAAGGGACTTCAGATAGTCTATAAGCAGAAGGATAGGATGATGCGATGTCCAGACCAGTGATCATCGTCACGTCCAGAAGAGTTGGAGTCATCGGACCATGACCAAAGAGAAAACAGTTCAAGGCATCGGACCAAAAATAGCCGATGGTCTTCAGAAGGTTTTCATCCTTTTCAAAAGGGGAAAGAGATAGAGACAGAGCATTGGCTTTTCCCATGGATTCCCATGTAGGCTGGTAAGTGTTCGCCACCCTGTTATACCAAGTCACCCAGTCCTCGGGAGGGTTCAGCCAAGCACGAAGGCTGTCGGACCAGGAGTCTAGATCTATGTTTTGGCTCATGAATGGGATTCGATTAGCCTCACAAGAAATTAGATCTACGGGCTTTTCATAAGAACGAGGCCCAAGACAGAAAGAATTGGGGGAAGATGGATGCGGCAAGAGGATATCAGAAGCCTGAAGAAATCCACGAAAGCCAAAATAATCGAAGAAAGGTCATTAAATAGCATGGAGAATCTCATGATTACTGCATTAAATTAACAAAGATCGGAGTTTTACCTTCAGACCAAAGACATTCGCGTCAGGGTTCGAAGACTCCGGCATCGGAAACCTTGATGAAGGATGAGGACTCGGGAAATAGATCTAGGGTTGGCGGCGCAAGATTGAGCGTGTATTCTGAGGCTCAGGGGAGAACTTTATGGCTAGGGTTTATGAGCAAAGGGGTCTAGGAGAGTAACTTGGATTTGGGGAATCTTTAGAGACCCATTTTGGAGAAGGATCTGGATTTAGGCAGAAAATGAAATGAATTTAAGAACCGGTTCGAATCCGGATCAGCATATTTTGAGGAAGGGGACCGATGCATTGCCATCGGTTTTTTAACGGACCATTGTAGTTGGAAAAGAAGATCTTATTTACAATAAAGGAGTCAGTACAAAAGAGGAGCTGATTGCTCCAAGAGCTGATCTATCGGCTTGATGCTACAGTTTACCACCATTAGACTCCGGACGTCTTGCGGTGCTTGGTTGGCGGAGCTGTGCTCATGTCGCTATCATCGCCGCTGCTGTTCTCATCGCTATCATCATCTCCGCTGCTGCTGCTGGTGAAGCTGCAGTTGTCGTCGGTTTCTTCATCGTCCTCGTCGACATCTTCTGATGATCCAACAAGGAGGAAGTTTCTTGTTACCGAATCCTCCTCGGTTGAGGAGGAATCGGCTTTTTCTTCCGAAGAGGAGAGCTCTTCTTCCCAAGATGTGTCGTCTTCGTCATCTTCCTCCAGCTCGTCACTGAGGAGTAGCAGGAGATCCTCGCCGTCGATCAGGGACTCGTCATCCTCTAACCAAGATTGGAAGTCCCATTCCCCCGCATCCCAATGCAGGGGGGCAAGGATCTCGTAGGCAGCTATCGGATCATATTCCGGAGTAGGCTCTCAGGAGGATTCAGATTCAAAGGAGATGGCGGAAGAGGCAGAGGAAGAGGAAGAGGCAGAGGAAGAGGAAGAAGCCATTGCAAGAGGAAGAAAAATCGGGCTAGATGTGGTTACTAATGTCTGAAGGGAGAAGACGATTAAGAAAAGTTGCCAGGGGTAGGTTTATAAAGGTGAAGTAGAAGGTGAATCGGCACCGTAACGGGTTCCAAGGAGCCTGATGCAGAGCAATCACATCCCCTAGAAGTTGAAGAGGCACGCCTGTACGGATTTCGGAAGTTGAAGAGACGAGGCGAGTAAAAGGGAAATGGTTTCAGAATAATTATTGCCGAAACAAGGGTGGCATGTGTTATCGCCATAATTTAGGCGGGCCAGAAAGGTGGGCCATAGAGCAAGATGGTTTTGAAGGATAGGTATAATGGGCTTGCGAATCGGACCCTTTTGCAGAGTTTTGGGCCAAGGTTGGCCGTGTATCTAGATAGGTATGTTTGTTTAAACAGTTTAGATATAGATAGTTAAGATTTGTGTCGTGTTTGGTTATGATTGGTTAGGAAAGGCAAGTCTACGGACTATAAATATATATCTTGGGAAAACAATAGAGGAATCAATCATTCACCAACAACTCTCGGCGCATCGCCACCCCTGTTCTAGGGTTTCTCGGGTAAGCGTCGTGTGGCCCTGATCACGCGAGCGTGATCAGGGCAGCATCGTTCTTACTTATTTACTTTTCGTGTTCCTCATTTTGAAGCGTTGTTGATGGCGAGTAACACCAGTTATCTTAGCGCTTACAGGGTAGCATCGGCTCTTTCATGCGTTAATTGTACTTTGCTTGTTACCTATAAACATCCGGCTGTCCATGTACTCAATCTCGGGTATAAGGGCAGTGCCTTGCTTCGTTCTTGTTTAGTAGATCTAATCTGTTACGGTTAGTCTTCGTTAATCGAGGGTTTAGTTCAATATCTGCATGATTAGGCCCTTCAAACGGATTGAATGTTCCGGCAGTATTCTGGGTACCTTATAACAACTTGAAAAGGGATTGTTCCAGGAATCAGCTTTGGGTTGGTTTTTAGGCCTCTGCTTAGGTTGTTGTTTTGTTACCTTCAGCATCTGTTAGGCTCAGTTACGTGGAGGATGTTCCGATTATGTGGTGAGAGCTTTAATTGTCCTAGATTGGATTAGCTTAGTGATTACAGAGCAAGATTTATATTACCATCGGATATATTTTCTTTATTTATAGATCCGATCCGATACCCAACACAATCGGCTCTTTACAGCCGATACTGGGAATCATCCAATGAGCTGATCACGGCTCGGACTAATGTTTACACGTGTCTATGCATGCAGGAAACTAACACATAACACCTTCCTGATCAGGTACAAGGTCAGGTGGCACGCCTAGCATCCTAGAAGCCAAGGCGTGTGCCGGATCTCGGGCCATTGACCGAGGGACCCGGGCCCACCAGCAGTCCCGGGAGCTTCCTGGCTCCTCGTGTTGCCTGTCGCTGCTTGCCGGTGGGTTTTGACCGACAACAAAGTGATACCCTAAAGTTTCCTTTGGACATCCCATGAATATGCACTTATCCAATTTGGGAGTTAGCTTGCCCGACTGAAGTCGCTTGAAAAAAATTTAACATCTGCAAATTTTTAGAAAAGATGAGCAGGGAGTCTTCCCAGTCCATATCTCATATGGTGTCTTAACTACGGATTTAGACGGTACCCTGTTTAGTGTGAAAGCTGCTATTTCTAGAGCGTAACCCCAAAACGATAACGGTAGGTCCGACTGGCTCATCATCGATCGAACCATGACCAACAAAGTTCGATTACGTCGCTCGGACACACTGTTTCTCTAAGGTGTTCCAGGCGGCGTGAGTTGTGGAACAATTCTACAACTCTTCAGATGATTGCTAAACTTATGACTCAAATACTTGCCTCCTCAATTAGATCACAAAGCTTTAATTTTCTTGCCACATTGATTTTCAACCTCATTCTGAAATTCCTTGAACTTTTCAAAGGTTTCAGACTTATGCTTCTTCAAATAGACATAGCCATATCTACTCAAATCATCAGTGAATCCTCCTCTAGTCATCATGCTCATTGGTCCGCACACATCAGTATGTATGAGTTCCAGCAAGTCCGATGCTCTCTCGGGAAAACCTATGAATGGTGTCTTGGTCATCTTGCCTAGCAAACAAGCTTCGCATGTCTCATATGATACAAAATCAAACGAAGTTAGAAGCCCATCTGAATGGAGCTTCTTCATGCACTTCTCACTTATATGACCCAAACGACAATACCACTTATAGGTAGGACTCAAATTATTAGGCCGAAGCCTTTTAGCACTTACATTACAGATAGGTGAATCATCAAGATTTAAAACAAGCAACGCATTCTTAATAGGCGCAGAAGCCACAAACATATCATTCTTAGAGATCACACAACCATTATTTTCACTCGCAAACGAATAACCATCCATCATCAAACATGAAGGAGATATAATGTTTCGACTCAAACTAGGAACAAAATAACAATTATTCAACTCCATAATAAATCCTGACGGGAGGTGGAGTTGCATCGTCCTGACGCTCAAATTTAGCAACTCTTGTATTATTGCCCACGTAGAAATCAAGTTCTCCTCTTGCCACACTTCTACTTCTTGTTAGCCCCTGCATTGAATTGCAAATGTGAGCTACCAATTCGGTATCAGATACCCAAGAATTGATAAAAGAATCAGCAATCAAAATATCCATAACATAAACAGCAAGGTTACCTGATTTGGATGTACTCTTACTTCTGCGGTTCTTCAAAGAAGCCAAGTACACCTTGCAGTTTCTCTTCCAGTGACCCTTTTCATGACAGTGAAAGCACTCAGTGTCAGCAGCTGGTCCAGTTTTAGCCTTAGGATATGGGTACGTCGTGGGGTTCTCAACCTTAGCCTTGCCCTTCTTCTTCCAAGAGGTACCCTTCTTCTTGAAGTTAGGCTTGTTCTGGACTGCCATCACATGGCCGCCGCCTGTGCTCTTCTTGATGTCACTTTCTTCTATCTTGAGCATGCCGCATAGCTCATTCAAGCCCTTTTCAGCCCCGTGCATGTGGTAGTTCGAGATGAAGTTCCCTTAGCTCGGCGGTAACGACGCAAGAATGAAATCAGTGGCCAACTCTTGGCCGAGTGGGAAGCCCAGCTTCTCCAACCTCTGCGTGTAACCAACCATCTTGATCACATGCGGCCCCACTACTACGCCCTCTGCCAGCTTGCTCTCAAAAAAGGCCTTGGACACATTAAACCTTTCAGTCCTAGCCTGTGTCTAGAACATGTCCTGAAGTGCCATGATAATATCGTGCGCCTCATGGTTTGTCTCAAACTGCATCTGCAGCTCGGGTTCCATGCAAGCGAGCATAAGGCAACTCACTTCAAGATTGCTATCACATGCTTTCTTGTAAGCGTTCTTGATAGCAGCAGTTGCATCATCAACACGCTCCATATAGCTAGTCCCATTCAACTTATCCTTCTCAAGGATCAAACGCAAAGTAAAAGATGTGGTGGTACTGGGTGCCATTGAACTACAACAAAATAAAGACAAAATACTAAGACAAACATATCCATGATAGAGTAAATCACATTAAACATTTAACAGAATCTACTCCCACTAAAATCAATATCCCTCCATTAATACTTAGTGATTCAAGACCCACAACTATCAAGTCGACTAGTGAGCTTTAGCATCACAACTAGAAGATAGGTAGATCGATAAGCAACTCTTTGCTAATCATATCACATATGACTCTTGTTGTTGGGTGACATCTCTATGTCTCGGCTCCCAACCTTTATGCATCAAGGTCCTTAACTCGTTAAGATGACCTTGTTTAAGCTTACCAACCCTTTATGCGTGCAAGTGTCCAATACAAACTCATCAAGTCAAGGAAAACTAGTGGCACCCTAATTTCATAGACCCACCACTAATTGTACAAGACACACGATGGAGCAATGTTTAGTTGGGAGGGCATTTAAACTTAAACATTGCGAGGGATCGATCGGTCTACTTCTACTGTATGCAGAAAACACATTATCGCAAGAAGTAAAACGATAATAATGGCAAAAACATAGTTGTGAATCAGTATGGCCCATATTCACATGGTAATCTCCATCTCCATTGAATCTTTCCACCATGATGATCTCCATCTCCATATTCCATGTGCGCCATCCTCCAAGTGATGAGTCCTCCAAGAACTACAACTACCGAAATCTAATTACATTGTCAGATCGGATCATCACAGGTTAGCACGCAGGCCATTACATAAATTGGCAATACATTTGGCTCCTGCCATATTGCATAACTTATGACACGCAAGGTCCATTCCGATCACACATGATCCTGCAAAAAAAAAGTTAGGCGCAACAACGTCTAAACTTTGAACTCCCGAGACTCCATCTTCCAAGCCATTTTTGGAAGATCTAATTTCAAAAAAATGCCAAAAGGGTTGAATTTCATGTGTAAAATTTTTTGTAGATGAATTTTCATATAAAATTCACCTCAATCCAAGTTCGTATGCAAAAGTTATGGCTATTTTACCGAACAGGATGTTTCTGCAACTTCCTCAACCCGGTAGCAGATCTAATCTGCCAGCCCACGCATCATATGCATCTGGTGATTCATCCTAGGTTTCAATTCGACCAATCTCATTGATCTCCGCTTGCTTTGACTGGGTTTACGTGTATCACTTAACTACAATGGCGGATACTCGACCAGTAGGAGTATGTCGTTACACGACCATCGTAGCGAGGACATGAAATAGGATTAGGGTTTCATCTACATCCACGCATATCTCCATATGCACACATCCGAATCTATAACAAAGCAGCTACAGCTCTGATACCACTGAAACGGTATGAGGTGGGCTACGCTAGCGATAAACAAAAATTTTCGCCGCATAAACCAGAAAAACTACTATTATAGATCACGGAATTACCAATAGACATGCGGGAGTGGAACTTTTGTAGCGCGTCAGGGTAGTGCAGTCGATCGCCGGCAGTGCGATTGCAAGACCTCCTCACGTATGGCTCATCCTCATGCAGTAGATGCAGCACCTCCAAGGTATCCACATGTACAGGGAAGAAGCATGGCACTCCGGACTGCTCGGTCCGCGAGGGCAACCGTGGGCGCGGGCGTGGGAATAGGCGGCTGCCAGCAAGCGTGGAATTCAGGTTAGCCCCTCCATGCGCCCCCACCCCTTCTTTTATAGGCACCCACTAATGGGCTTCCTAACCGAGGCCCATTAGTGCACCTAAGCCCAGCCTAATTCTGATCATATCCTCATTAGGCTTTAGCCCCTTAAGTGTGTGACCCTATGGGCTCATGCGTGAATAGACATGGCCCAAGTACTCCTACTCGACCAATAGTTGACAGCAGCCTCTAGCAAGATGTGTCAACTCCAATGCGTGCGCAAAGATCATATTAGACGAGCCATCACGATCTCATATACATGCTATTCCCTTTGCCTTGCAATATTTGGTCTTGCTCCAAGCTGGCCTCTCTTTCTTGATGCCGTGATCCAGAATGCTTGGTTAACATTTAACCCTAGCATAGCCATGCATTTCTTGATTCGATCACTCAAGGGGCCCAGAGATATCTCTCTCAAGCAGAGAGGGGCAAATCCCATCTAGACTGACCATGTCTCCCAGCATGCTTCTTAACAAACCCAAGAACCACCTTTATGACTACCCAGTTACGGAGTAGCATTTGATGGCTCCTAAGTAGGTCGGTTCACATCTTGAGTATATGCGACAATCTCAAGTCTAAGGACATAGCGTACACATTGTGTAATGAGAAATCACTATTTCTCGAGTTGGGTTGGTCCAGCCTCAAGTCATACATGCGCCCACATTATTAGTTTTACATTTCCATGTCTATGACTTGTGAAACATAGTCATCAACTAATACATGTGCTATTCTAATATTCATGTGTGTCCATACATGAACTCTGACTAGGAACAACTTTCGAATAACCATACAAGTAAAGAGTCTCACAAACAATTCACATAATTGTCAATCAACACAAGTTGCATTTCATGGATATTCAATGAACACATAATACATCATGTATACAACGAAATGTGATTATCTCTACGATTACCTCTAGGGCATATTTCTAACATTGGATTCAATAACCCTTGGAATACTCTGAGGTGAAAGCTACAACAGTATCCGTGCTCTTGCAGATTTATTCGCTATCGCTAAAATACCAAACAGTTTGGTTGGAGAGTTGTGCCGAGCTGACTCGGTGGTCCTATTGCAGAGCTGCTTAAGGCTAACCACTTGATGGCCTGGGAGCTCGAGGTGGCTGTGAAAGCTAATGAAGAGCTGCATCGACTCCGTGAGGGTGCCGAGGGCTGGGAGGCCAACACGGAGGGCAAGCTTCGGATGGAGAAGCAGCATCGTGAAGGTTATGGCCCTATCTTGGATATGATCTGAGTTGCTGGGATGCTCTCACGGTACTGAACTGAAGTATTTCTTTTGTTTTTGTAGAGCTGGAGTTGCGCCTGGCCGAGTCGAGGTCGGCCCTAGACCAGGTGACCAGCAAGCTAGACTCCATTCTGGTGGCATTTCAGCTGGAGGAGGCCACCCTCACCGAGGAGATGCCGGCCCGCATGTAGGCAGCTTGGGTCCACCTCAAGTCCTTCATCAAGTGGTTCACTATGGATGCGGTGCAATTCTCGATGGCACTTGTGAAGTCCTAACTCCCAAAGGCAGACCTGGATTCAGTGGGGGAGGGTGTCATGCTGGACTGCACCGATGACGAGTGGACGGCGCACTTTGAGTCCTCCAAGCCCCAGGCTGACCGCATCATGACCCAGATTGACCTATAAGTAGTTTAATTAAGTTACGTTGGAACAACTAGTGGCCAAGTGCTAGCAAAAAAACAATGTTTATTTTGCATGTAACTAAGTTATCATTTTTATCGTTCCTGAGCCGAGCACTTTCCGATTTAGCCGAGTTGTTAGGGTGCCGATTTCACAAGGTGCTCTATCCTATTTTGTTGAGAGCGGGTCATCATGCACGTGATGGGTGGGAGTGACACGGAGTGAATCCAAGACGCACAAGGTTGTGATCAGTTACTAGTCGGTTGAGGTTAGACAAAACAAAGCGGTTTGATTTTTGGCGAGTCAGCATGACCGAGGTGCAGCCCCCGAGCGTACGGAATAACTAAGCGGAGAAGTCAAAATATTATATGTATTTGTTTGGTGAGACAGAGAGTAAGACAGAATGAGGACATGAACATTTATTCCTTTGAAAGGGGTTGGCTACATAGCTGATAAGTCCTCTACGGGTAGAAGCGTCGAAGGTTTTCAATGTTCCATGGGTTTCCCACATCCGTGCCGTCTTCCCGCTAGAGCCGATAGGTCCCTGGGATCACCACGCTGGTGACAATGAATGGCCCTTCTGTGGCAGAACCACCTAAATTAATCCGGCTTAACTGTGCTAACCATCACTATAAAGGCAATCCGAGCTAATACACACTTAAAACGGAGTAAAATGAGAGCCTGTCGGGTAACATCTCGATGCAACCACTAGAATTTCGATCGAAACAATGCATACATACAACCGACACGAAGGTGAGCCCAGATATTACAACAATCCACAAATTTTACGTCACAGAGTTCAACAGGAATTATTATTACAAACCAAGTTTAAAAATATTCATAAACAAGTACTTTCAGAGTTCAATAGTGCAGCAAAAAATAAGCGAAAGTTCTAACGACGATACAAGATATCATGACGAAGCCCGTACATGACATCATTCAGCATTATCATCATTGGCTGGGGACGCATCCCATTCCACCAACCAACCAGGAGGAAGAGTACACGGCCAAGTCAAACTAGCAACCATGTCCTCAAAGGTGACACCTGAAAATAAAACCACAAGCAAGGCTGAGTATACTAATACTCAGCAAGGCTTACCCGACTAGTGGTATATACTTAGCCAACTCCTAGACATGCAAAGCTTTTGGCTGAGGGTTATTTTTGCCAAAAAGCATCCAAGAGTGAGTCCTTGCTTTCCAGTTTTAGTATCAAGTTCTAGTTGATTAACCATTCTAGGTAAGCAACTATCAAAATCACGCATGGTGGAAATAATTAATTAAGCATCCAACCAGATTAATCATCATTATTGTTTCTCTTCTTACTCTATGTGGTAAAAGGGTCAAGCAGTCTCAATGGCCGCGAGAAACGGATGATTCGAATCGAATTTCTTAATCTTGCAAGGCAAACCTAAACACACGTCACGTGGTTACTCCCAGAGTCACGTGAAAGTTTTCCCCTTTATTCCCGTTTCATGGAACAGGGCCACCGCCCTTGAGTACAGAGCCCCGCTCTGCACTCACCATGTGGCCGCATGGGAACGAAGTCAAGATGGTGGGGTGTTATGTTTCACACCCCGGTTCAATCTGGTACTTAAGCTTACCAATTACCATATTCTCAGCATGTGGTTAGTACGTTCAAAAACTTAACCACCACAACCACACACCGTGACCTTAGCATTTTCGCTAAATAGACGAGGCCTGAATCATCAACAAGAATGATTCCAACATAAGTAAAACAAGCAACTCCTATATCTCGTGAGTGATAGGAAATAACTCGACTTTTACCAGAGTCCTATCAGCATGGCAATCTAGCGTTCAACACAAACTAGTGTTCATATCATAGGTACCTATGATCATGCATCTAGTGTCTCAATCAACTTCTACAAACTTAATGCACAATACCATATATAAGTAAAAGTTGCATAAGTTAAAAAATAGGGGTTATACTCTGGGGTTTGCCTTCCTGAGCAAAGCTAGCCTTGGGCTCTTCCAAACTTTGGTTCGGATCTTCAGCAACTTCAGTTAGATTAACTTGAGCTTCACACTACTCACTCTCGGACTCGGGCACCAGCTTGTATGTTCCGTTGGCGAGAGCGGTAGTGTCTACATGTAATGCATATGCATGAGTTATTTTGATGGTAAAGATTAAATAAGTATTTTATTATAAAGTTGTAAAGCATTTTATTTACATTTCCTTGGTCAATCATTTATAGAGTATTAATTAACTTTACTTGCTTCATTAGGTGAGAGGTGTGTTTTCATAAGTTATTAACATGCAGCCATTTTTCTTTTTTCTCTACCCATCACAAGCCAACATGTGGCCCTATTTAAGTAAAGCTAGACATAGGTTTTGTTCTTGAACATTTTATCCAGAGCATATTTCTTAGTGAAAAAATTACTATAAAATTTTCAGCTCTTTTTATGCATTATATTAAACACTAAAATAAAATAAACAACTACTGCTGCAACCTATACTCTTTTATGCAGGTCCCAATATGCAAGTACAAGTACTCAAGATTTTACAAAGTGTTTATTATCCTATATTTAATCTTCTATAAATTTATCATATTTTTATGAGCAACATACAGAGCATAGAATATATTATAATATAAATCTAAAATAATCAAGATTTATTTTTACTAACATATCTACTGAGCTTCTGAACTCCAATCTTTTCTAGCATTGTTATCTACTCAAAGGTAGTCTCTGGTTAAAATTTCTTATTTTTCTAAACACCAGAACTAGTTACTTTTATTTAATGTAGTTTTTCTTAATTAAAAATATATGAGCAAGTTAGACAGAAATAAAAATTTCCAAACTTTGTTCATAATATTTATGCATCAAGGTTACTCTACTGTAAAAATTTCAACCCTAATATATCAGTGGAACAGCATGAACAAATAACTCTGCTAAAATAGCACATCAAGCAAGATCCAACAAGAACTACTCGTAGAGACTTGTTCTAGCCTTGATATTTTTACAAAAGTCCTAACAAGCAGAGACTAGCTTATGGTCCAAAAATCATCCACGGTACTATCCTAGATCGAGAGATACATTTATAGGCTATTTAAGACAAGAATAATTTTAGATCAAGTTATAGTTTGTAAATGGTCATCCTTCTATACAAAAGTCGTAGGATTCATCAGAAGGGTCACATCAAAGTTTAGTTTGCATTTTTCTGATTTCTCTATGATTTTAGGTTGATTTTACAAATGACAGCCTCTTGAAAATAAAAGTTAACTCGAGTTCTCGCAGATAGGTCCTTGGATCTAGCAGAAAGGACCTTAAAAAGAACTTGACGATTGCAATGTAATCCCTGGGTGGGGCTGCCATGGTTGAGGTGAAATTTCCGGTGAGGGAGGGCCCGCCAGTGGTGGGAAAGTGGTTGGGGAGCACGAGGACGGCGAGGGCTACATGTGGGTGGGCTCGGTTGGGGCTGGAGATGGTCGGAGGAGGGTTGCCCGCGGGAGCAGTGGGGCAGCGGCGTGGAGGTGGCATGCCGGCGGCCGTCCAGCGAGGCAGGGGCGGCGTGGGGAGGTCGGGAAGCTTCAAGGGGCCAATGGAAACCAATTCAGGGGCTTGACTCGTGTGGAAGTGGAGCGGAAGGTGCGGCTCGATGGCGAGGTCGAGTGGCGGCGCTAATGGCGTGGTGGTAGTGGTGCTCGGGCGTGTGTGAGTAGGGGCTCGATGCAGCCCTTTTATAGGCGCACAGGGAAGGGGAGAAAGCGCTGGGCGCGGCCAAGCTGAGGGAGGTACGGCCGGGACAAGGCCGCGATGAGGGGCCGGCGAGGGCGCGTCGTCGGGCTTCTCCGGCCGCATGGCGCGTGCGAGCTGGGCAAGGGCGGGATATGGGGTGAGGCAAATCACCGGCAGCTAGCCCGATCGGTGGCCAGTCACGGCCCGTTGTGGGTCACGCCTTGGCGCAGCTCGTCGGCGTAGGGATGTTCCACCGCCAGGCGGTGCCTCTCTGTTGGTTGGAGCAGAGCAGGGGAGGGGCGAGAAGAGAGAGGGAGGGAGGGAGAAAAGGGCCAGGATTCAAATTAAATTTTTTCAAAATTTTGAATAGAAACTTAAAAAACTTTGACCATAAAAGTTGTAGGGAATTTGAAAATCTACGACTTTTGTTTTGGATCAAAGTTTATTTGAGCTTTAGTTTAGAAGTTATTTTATATTTAAGACTATTAGGATTTGAATTCCTATTCATCTCATGTGTTTAGAATTTGAATTTGCAAACGGTGTTTACAGTACACTTTGTAAGGTACTAAAATATAAGTGTGTTTTATGCTACACTTTTTTTATGACAAGTTGAGCATGTATGGTTATGAACATATTTATGAAAACCTTATATGCACACATACATGCACATGTATTCCTAAAAGAGATGCACGATTTGAATTATTCTTGTTTATTATGCATGATGCTAAATTCATGACCCTTGTTTTAGCATTTTAAATACCTAGGGTGTCACGGCCTACCCCCTTAAAAAGAATTTCATCTCGAGATTCAGATAATTAAACTTAGTGTGGGAAGTGCGTGCACCTTTGGTTGAGTTTAGAAAACTGCGGAAATTTTGATTCAGATAGCTTTCTGTTTCCCATGTTGCCTCTTCTTCGGTATGATGACCCCATTGAATTTTATATATTTTAATAACTTTTCTTCTAGTGACCCTTTCTTTTTTATCAAGAACCTTGATAGGACATTCAACATAGGAGAGGTCCGGTTCTACCAATATTTCCTTTTGTTCAACAATTTCAGTAGGAACTCGGATACACTTTTTGAGTTGAGAGATATGAAAGATAACATAGATGGCTGCAAGCTGTGAGGATAGCCGCACTCGGTAGGCCACAGGTTCACAAATTTCCGTGATTTCATAAGGACCAACATATCGGGGAGCTAACTTCCCTCTCACTCCAAACCTTTGCACACCCTTAGTTGGTGAAACCTGAAGGTAGACATGATCACCAACTTCAAATTGCAAAGGCTTTCTCCTTTTATCAAAATAGCTCTTTTGCCTAAACTGTGCAACTCTTAGATTCTCTTGTATTACACTTACTTTTTCCTCTGCCTCGATTACCAAGTCTAGTCCAAATATTTTACGTTCTCTAGTTTGGGACCAACTCAAAGGAGTTCGATACCTTCGACCATACAAGGCCTCAGACGGTGCCATTTGAGGATGATAAGCTGAGCTTTGAATCAGTTTGGTGCCAAGAGAAGCTTGTAAGTGTTACCAAAAATGTGCTACAAATTGAACACCATGGTCTGAAATAATCATCTTGGATAGTCCATGTAAGCAAATGATGCGATCGAGGTAAATCTGGGCATATTTTTGGCAGTATAGGTAGTGTGCACCGGAACAAAATGTGCCGTTTTCGTGGGTCTATTCATGATAACCTATATGGAATTGTGCTTTTGGAAGGCAAAGGTATAGGCAAAGGTTGAAGTGTGCCGGCTACTTTCAAGTGGCTAGCTTTTACTCTCTCACATGTGTCACATTCTGAGACATATTTAGCAATTTCTCTTTTTATTCTAGTACACCAGAAGTTTTGCCTAAGATCTTGATACATTTTGCTACTTCCCTGATGAATAGAGAATTTAGAAAGGTGGGCTTCGTCAAGAATTTTCTTTCAAGGCTCATGATTTTTTGGAACGACTATGTGACTTTCAAACCATAGAACTCCATTATGGTCTTGGCAAAAACATTTATACTTCTCCTATCCATGAGAGAGTTTTTGCTTGATGATTTTAACACCTTCGCCATGTAATTGTGCCATGATGATTCGATCGTGGAGGGTTGGTTCAACGGAAATGTGGTTTAGAGTGCCTGGGTAATCATTTCCAAATTGAGTTTCCTCATCTCATGACATAACGTTCCATTATAGAATTCTGCGGAAAAGCAATTGCAATGAGCCTTGCGGCTTAGCGCATCTACGAAGACATTAGCCTTTCCTGGGTGATAGTGCACCTCAAGATCATAATCTTTGATCAATTCCAACCATCTTCTATGTCTCATATTCAGATCAGCTTGGGTGAAGATATATCTGAGACTTTTGTGATCCGTGTAGATATTGAAATGAGTGCCCATAAGATAATATCTCCAAATCTTTAAAGCGTGAATGACTGCTGCTAACTCGAGATCATATGTTAGATAATTCTGTTCATGAGGTCGAAGTGCTCGTGAAGCATAGGCAATGACTCGATTGTCTTGCATAAGCACGCACCCAATAAACATCGAATGGCTTGGTGTTATCAGGTTAAGCTAAGACTGGGCTGTAGTCTGGTGTTCTCGAAGAGTGTGGAAAGCTCTTTCACATTTCTTGCTCCACACAAACTTTACTCCTTTCTTCAATAATTCAGTCATAGGTTTAGCAATTCTGGAGAAATCCGGAATAAAGCGGCAATAATAACCAGCTAAACCAAGAAAGCTATGAATCTGATGGATGGAGGTGGGAGGTTTCCAATCCATCACCTATTGTACTTTGCTAGGATCAATCGCTATGCCTTCGCTGGAAATAGTGTGGCCCAAAACTTTTACACTATCCAGCCAGAATTCACACTTGGAAAACTTAGCATAGAGCTGATGGTCTCTGAGATGTTGGAGAACAATGCGCAGGTGCTCCGCATGCTCTTCCTCATTTTTGGAATATATCAGGATATCGTCAATGAAGACCACAATGAACTTGTCAAGTTCAGGCATGAATACCGAATTCATGAGATACATGAAGTAGGCAGGAGCATTTGTGAGCCTAAAAGACGTGACTTGGTACTTGAAGAGTCTGTATCGTGTGGAGAAAGCAGTCTTAGGAATATCACTTGGACGGATTTTCATTTGATGGTATCCAGAGTGAGCGAAGGTCAATTTTTGAAAAGACTCTAGCTCCGGCTAGTTGATCAAAGAGAACATCAATGCGGGAAAGTGGATATTTATTTTTGATTGTCACCGCATTGAGAGGTCGGTAGTCCACACACAACCTCAAGCTCTCATCCTTTTTCTTCAAAAAGAATACTGGACAACCCCAAGGTGACGCACTTGGAAAAATGAAACCTTTATCTAAAAGTTCCTGCAGTTGTAGTTTCAATTTTGCCAACTCCTTAGGTGGCATTCTATAGGGTCTTTTTGAGATAGGTGCAGTGCCTAGCAGCAGTTCGATAATGAGCTCAATGTCCCTATCCGGTGGCATTAGTGGCAAGTCATTCAAAAAAACATCGGCGAACTTGCATACCATTGGAATATCTTCTGGTTTGACTCCTTCCATCATGAAAGCATAGGAATTTATGCATTCCCGAGAAGGTAGGTAAAGAGTAGTGGCTCTGTGACTGGGTGTGTTTATTTCCACGGCTCGGGAAGAAATATCTAATGCAACCCCGTGCAGAGCCATCCAATTCATCCCTAGAATAATGTCCATGCCTTCCAGTGCCAAAAGGATAAGGTTAGTTTTCATAATTTTACTACCCAACTTGATCGGTACGTGCCTTATGATTTGGCTGGAAGCAATTTTACCACCCGATGTTGATATCATGTATGACCCTTTTGTGTGGCAAAAATCTAGTCCTAATTTTGCACCGAATTTTGCACTAATAAAACTATGTGATGCACCAGAATCAAATAATATAACTGCAGGCTTGTTGTGGATAGAGAATGTACCCGACATCACTGGTGCATCTTCTGGAAGATCAGCAAGTGTAGTGAAATTGATCCTTCCCTACTGAACTTGAACAGTCTGTCTTTTTCCCTTGTTCTTATTGTTCTGATTAGAACCTTGCCCCCGATTTGGCTGCCTAAGCTAGGGGTATTCTTGTGCAAAGTGGCTAGAACTGCCACAATTAAAGCAATGATTTGCGTTGCTAGGATGAACTGGTGGTGGAGCATTCAGTCTTGAGCCAGTCTGCTAAGGAATAGGGGAACGTGTGATGCCCTGCTGATGTGGGGGCCTAATAACCCAACGCCCTTGTTGAGGGTCCTTCTGAGGAGCTTTATAATTATCATTCTGCACCAAACGATACCTCTATGGCGGAGCACTAGATGGTTCAGCTGGTGCCTTCCTCTTCTTTTCAGCACGGTGAGCTAAGATACAATCTTTGTGAGTGATTGCTAGATTGACCAGCTCATTATAAGTGTCTACCTTGATGGGGTTCAAGCGGTCCTTGAGCTTGGTACTAAGGCATCTGCGGAAGCGATCATGCTTCTTAGCATCGGTGTCAGCGTGATAGCCTGCGTACTGACAAAGGTTATTGAAAGCCTAGGCATACTGGAGTATGGTGCGGGTACCCTAAGTAAGAGCCAAAAAATCATTCAACTTCCTCTCCATAAGCCCTTCTGGAATATGGTGAGCTCTGAATGCATTCTTGAATTCCTCCCAAGTGATAACATGATCAGCCGGGAGCATAGCAAAGTAATTGTCCCACCACAAACGTGCCGTACCGTGAAGTTGCTGCGCGGCCAAACAGGCCTTGTTTGCATCAGTGAAATGTACCACAAGTAGAGAAAACTTGGATTCAATTGTGCAAATCCAAATGTCCGCATCCAAGGGCTCCTCCGTCTTGTGAAACAGAGGGGGCTGAGTGCCCAAGAAGTCCAGGCAGCCAGTAGCCTGAGGTTGGTGGATATTGTGCCCATCCCGCTGCTGCTGTAATTGCTGAAACACTTGCTGCCCTTGAACAAGCTGACGGAGCAACTCGATCTGGGCAGCCATTACTTCAGCCATGTTATGCAGTGGTGGTGGCTGCTGTGGTTGTCTGCTACCACTAGCATCTGCAATGTGCAAATTTTTCATTAATTCAGGAATCCACAATACCTCCAAGGCTGAGTGTCATAAATGTGGAAGATTTAGGACTCAAGGACTCATAGATAAACTGTGGACAGAATACTGCTGGTTGCAAGAAAACTCATAACTCCCAGTCTATTATCCAAACCCTTACAAATTTTGGCAGTGACTAGAAAATTTAGTGGCCTACAACTTTGGTATTCAACTACACCTCCGATTACTTCAACTACATCTCCGACTACTACGACTACATCTTCAACTGCTTCAACTATATCTCTGACTACAACAACTATATCTCCGACTATTTCAACTATATCTCCAGCTGCTTCAACTACACCTCCAACTACAATGACTACATCTTCGACTATATGTCCGACTACTTCAACTACACCTCCAACTACAACGACTACATCTTCGAGTGCTTCAACTACATCTCTGACTACTACAACTACATCTCCGACTACTACGACTATATCTTCGACCGCTTCAACTACATCTCCGACTGCTTCAACCATATCTCTGACTACTACAACTATATCTCTGACTGCTTCAACTATACCTCCGACTATTACAACTATATCTTCGACTACACTTCATTTTTGACTACTTTGACTGCATCTCTGACTACTACGACTAGACCTCCAACTGCTACGACTGCATCTTCGACTACTTTGACTGCATCTTTGACTGCTTCAACTACATCTCTGACTACTACGACTACATCTTCGACTGCTTCAACTATACCTCCGACTAGTACGACTATATCTTCAACTATACTGCATCTTTGACTACTTCAATTGCACCTGACTACTTCAACTCCATCTCTGACTACTACAACTACATCTCCGACTGCTCAGTTACACCTCCAACTATTACGACTACATCTTCAACCACTTCGACTACATCTCTGACTCCTCTGTTTTGATGGTCTTTTAGCAGACCGAACTATAATATTTTGCCTATAACTCTGACTACAAAAGTCCAATAATGATGAAAATTTATGAGCACCTAGATCAGAAAATTTATAACAACTGTGGTATTTATCACACAGCCTAGAAATGCAAGTAAATATGGATTAAAATTCAGTTTCTGCAACAGCAGATCTAGCATTTACAACCAAACCACCAAGTCCTTAACATTGGCCCACACGATTAGGGTGTTCATACCATCGAGCAGCACTCACTATAAAAGAGGTACTCAACTCTCAGTTAGCCTATTACAACACTTGCCAAAAGTTAGGCTACACTATCGAGAAGTATGTGTAAAAGTCCTCCAAGGTTATCATCTAGAAGTCGTCGAGGTTGTTGACGAACGACTCGCTGCGCATGGGGGAGTGAGCTCCCTGTGGTGATGGCAGTGGGTCCCAACCTCGTAGTCAATCTTGGAGACACTCTCCATCTCCTGGGGCTCATCATCACCAACTGCATCCATCTCATCTGGTGGGGCATGCTGGGCTGCCTGTTGTGCATGGTGCATCTCAATGTGCTCATTGGCATCCTCAAACTCGATGTTGAGATCATGGATCTGCTCCTGCAAGAACTCAATCATGGCATCTCTCTCGCCCATGACAGTGTCATGCTCCTGGATTTGGCCCTCAAGTTGGCCAATACGTGCATCCCTATCCTCAAGATCCTCGGCAAGCTCCTGAATCTGCTCATCCCTTGTGTGATGAGGATAACATTAATATGGATATGATCATATTAGTGCCTTCTTGCCCAAAGGTGAATCAACTCTATATCAAGATTAAATTTGATACATTTGAACAATTAATGCTCCACTTTGATTTCCGTGCATTCTCATTTTCATAATTACTCGACTGATAAAGCCGTGTGTGGAAATTACATGGAAAACATGGAGGACTAAAAAAATTGATTGGGGACCAAGCCCAAGTCTTTCCAATGTTCTCCACCAGGCCACACGTCACTTTTGGTGCAAGGAAAGAAAGAGTCCAAATCAAACACGTTTTGGATGTTGGATTCGGACTGCAGGATAGAATCAAGTTGTAACGGCTGCCACGACTTCATACAGACTCCGATTGGGGCTTTCTTGGACTTCACAGAAATCTTATAAAGTCTACTTTCATATGGATCTAGACTCATATCCATATCTTCTCCGAGACATCCGCAATCATTGATTAACTCTAGAGACCTTTTCTGTCCACGGTGCTGTGTCACCTGATTTTAGCCCGATGGGCTGTGTATCAAGTGGGGCCCAATAGGAGTGCATCCTAGGGTTTAGGAATGACCTCCACAACGTCCTAGTCATCCTCTACCCTCTGATATACCTCCATAGCCGCCACAAATAGATTGGATTTTATTTTGTTGAATTGCTTGTAGACACGTGTGTCGGCTAGACCATCCGTTCTAGTCAATTCAGAACCCCACCTTTGTGATTTTAGATTGGTTGTTATCTCCATATTTGCAATTGAGTTGCTTATTCTACTTGTTCTTGCTTGTTCTTTGATTGCTTGCAGGATGAGTACCCTAGTGGCCGGGTGTTGCACTCCACAAGATCGTGGCAGCCATTGGAGGTGGTGTATCGGTTGCTAAGGTGCAGCATCCTTGGAACGCTGTAGTCAGGTCGTGAATATCGTCTCCATTCGCCAATCGAGTTATCCATCCCCTCACAACAAAAGATTAGGAACAAAGCCTATCGGGTTCACATTAGTTGATGTCCTCATCATTGTGTCTGCCATAAAGTAGTAGGTCTGAGCAAGGTTAGTGGCCTGCCCAAGCCCCTTACTTAGAAGAGCCTGGAGATAGTACAGTCATGCACCGCATAGAAGTCAGGACAGTCTCCTGTGCACAAAAGTCCGCTAGGTAGTTCATGAGCTACACCCTGTCAAGCCACATAGGATCATCATCCTGGACAACAGGGAATAAGCTAATGGGAGCCAAGGTGACGTCCACGAGGTGCTGCTCGCAAAAGGTGGTGAGCGCCCTCATGGCGGCAGTCTCCCAAGTTTCAGCAAGGCGGCGACCCATAGCCTCAATCTCCAAGGCAGGACACTCCGGGTATGCTGGGGGTGGAAGGAAAGTCATGTGCACTTGGTACCTAGTAACTCCCATCTCCATGAACTCCCATCCCACGAAGCGGGGAGGAATGGGATAGCCCATGGCACTCATAACATCCCAAAACATGGAGGGAAAACCCTCCCAGTGGAGGCACTCCGAGTGCACACGTCCATCCTCATCCATGACCATGACAACGGTGTTAGCCATCTGAACAAAAGATCAAATGGGTGAGATATAGGAAAAATTGTGCACAAGATTAATGGACAGATTCTGCTCTCAGGGTACTAAACAGTCATAACTTAAGAAGTTGATGTCCAAAAACTCCCACATTTTACCAGAACCTTCCTAAGATATTTGTGCACAACTTTTCGAGTCAACCCTTTGGCTAGAACAGGCTCTAAGGTAGTCATATCCTTAAGTTTTTCAGTTGCTGTTTACCCAGACTTTTAGTGGACAGAGAGCTAGTATTTTGATCACCAAGGAAAATCTACTCAGCCAAATATTACCAAATTTGAACAGTAGCTGATTGAGTAAGTTTGCAACAAGTTTAATGTTGAACACTTCTGCAGAAAATTTCTACTAAGGGGGTCTAAAAATTTATATGGCAGAAGTGCTCAAAACAAGCAGAAAATAGAGGTGTGGAAGTTTCTAATGTTGCCTATTGTGTACTAGTCCAAAAATTTCCAAAGTTTTACAGCAAGCAGAAGACAACGTTTGAAGCAACTTTCTTGTTGAACTTTTCTACAGATAAGGTCATTTTGTAATCTGAATTAATTCATCTATCTAGGTATGGCAAGTGACAGATTTCTAGATAAGCGTTATGTGATTGATAATCATGGACAAGTGTGAACCTTATCGTTCTCAACCATTTCTCAACCAATTTGATTCAGTTTCAATGTAACATGAGGCATGCACATCCTATCCATCCTCGCAAAATAAAACAATTGCCAAATAACTTTGGACTTACGGGTTAGCACTGGTGGAATATATAGTACGTCTCTCCTTATATTAACTAGTCGATTTTTTCTAACCGTTCTTAGCTTAACGTAATCACGGTTACTGTACCTACAGAAGATTGACAGAATATAAATTGAACCTTTCGTGCCATCACTCACGAAAGCGTCCCCATACATTACCGCTCACTATATTAGCGGCATCCACGTGTTCAACACTGCATGGATAGTGCTTCATACATTATCGGGGTAACGTATTCACTTCCTATGTAAATTGCCTTACGGGATATCCGTACATCGAAGCCACCATACGTGCAACATATTTTACTCCCAATATAATTAACGAATAGTTGGTATATTGGCAGCACCTCAAGTAAGCCACTGCTTCAGGGCAGCGTTCGGTTCACGTCACCGACGTAAGGGTCAAACTCTCTCAGTTGACTGAGGATCCTTACCTTTTTACCTTACCATAGATGCGTCGTTACAGAATTTAAAGGACGATTGGGCACAAAAGTAAGCCTTGACAGAAAGTAATATGCTGGAAGTTAGTTATAATAAATATAAGTTAGATAGCCACCTAGTCATATTCCCATAATTCCCTGGGGCTTTACGAACTAGGTGTCATCCTTAACGAACCAACTTATTTTTGCAAACGCAAAATTTATTGTGAAGTTTTAAGAAAATAAGTTTTTAAGACTCGTTATAATCTCTGGTGTATTCATTTTGGCTCTGATATCAGCTGTGGCAGAACTGACTGAATTAATCCGGCTTAAGTGCCGCTAACCATCACTATAAAGGTAATATGGGCTGACACGCACTTTAAACGGAGTAAAACAACAGTCTGTCAGGTAACATCCCGATTTAACAACTGGAATTTCAATCGAAACAATACATACATACAACCCACAAGAAGGTGAACCTAGATATTACAACAATCCATAAATTTTATATCACAGAGTTCAACAGGAATTATTATTACAAACCAAGTTTGAAAATATTCATACACAAGTACTTTTAGAGTTCAACAGTGTAGCGAAAAATAAGCAAAAGTTCTAACGATGGTACAAGATATCATGATGAAGCCCATACATGACATCATTCAGCGTTATCATCGTTGGCCAGGGACACATCCTATTCCACCGACCAACCAGGAGGAAGAGTATACGGCCAAGTCAAACTAGCAACCATGACTTCAAAGGTCTCACCTGAAAACAAAGCCACAAGCAAGTCTGAGTATACTAATACTCAGCAAGGCTTACTCGACTAGTGGTATATACTTAGCTGACTCCTAGACATGCAAGGCTTTTGTTTCAGGGTTGTTTTCACTAAAAAAACATCCAAGAGTAAGTCCTTGCTTTCAAGTTTTAGCATCAAGTTCTAGTTGATTAACCATTCTGGGTAAGCAACTATCCAAATCACGCATGGTGGAAATAATTAATTGAGCATCTAACCAGATTAATCATCATTACTGTTTCTCTTCTAACTCTATGTGGTAAAAGGGTCAAGTAGTCTCAATGGCCGCGAGAAACGGACCATTCGAATCGAATTTCTTAACCTTTCAAGGCAAACCTAAACACATGTCACGTGGTTACTTCTAGAGTCACACGTGCAACTTTTCCCCTTTATTCCCTTTTCATGGAACAGGGCCACCGCCCTCGAGTACAGAGCCCCGCTCTGCACTCACTATGTGGCCACATGGGAATGAAGTCAAGATGGTGGGGTGGTATGTTTCACGCTCCAGTTCAATCAGGTACTTAAGCTTACCGATTACCATATTCTCAGCATGTGGTTAGTACGTTCAAAAACTTAACCACCACTACCACATACTGTGACCTTAGCATTTTTGCTAAATAGACGGGGCCTCAATCATCAACAGAAATATCATAACATAGCCCCGTCTGTCGATCTTATGATTCCATCATAAGTAAAGGAAGCAACTCCTATATCCCGCGAGTGATAGGAAATCACTCGACTTTTACCGGAGTCCTATTAGCATGGCAATCTAACGACTGACACAGGCTAGTATTCATATCATAGGTACCTAGGATCATGCATCTAGAGTTTCAATCCACTCCTACAAACTTAATGCACAATACCATATATAAGTAAAAGTTGCATAAGTAAAAAAAATAGGAGTTATGCTCCGAGGCTTGTCTTCCTGAGCAAAACTAGCCTTGGGCTCTACCGAATTTTGGTTTGGGTTTTTGATGACTTCAGTTAGATTGATCCGAGCTTCGAGTTGCTCACTCTCAGGCTCCAACACCAGCTTGTAGGTTCCATCGGCGAGAGTCGTCGATTCTATATGAATGCATATGTATGAGTTGTTTAAATGGTACAAGATAAATAACTATTTTACTGTAAAGTTGTAATTCAACAAAATTCAAGTTAAGTTGTAAAGCACTTTTTTTCCTTTTCTTGGACAGTCATTTATCGAGTAGTATCTAGATTGACTAACTTCATTAAGTGAGGGGTTTTTGTAATTTCATAAACCGCCATTTTTCAAAAGTAAGCATGGATTAGAACAAAATAACTACTAGAGATAATTTCTGGTGTGGAGATTTTTATGCAGAGCACATTACTTAAGTACAAACTCACTGTAAAATTTTCAGCTATTTTCATTCAGCGTTATCATTGTTGGCCGAAGACGTATCTCATTTTACCGACCAACCAGAAGGAAGAGTACATGGACAAGTCAAACTAGCAACTATGTTCTCAAAGGTCTCACCTAAAAATAAAGCCACAAGCAATGCTGAGTATGCTAATACTCAACAAGGCTTACCTGACTAGTGGTATATACTTAGTTAACTCCTAGACATGCAAGGATTTTGGCTGAGGATTGTTTTTGGTAAAAAGAATCTAAGAGTGAGTCCTTGCTTCCAAGTTTTAGCATCAAGTTCTAACCATTCTAGGTAAGCAACTATCCAGAGCACGCACGGTAGAAATAATTAATTGAGCATCCAACTAGATTAATCATCACCATTGTTCCTCTTCTTACTCTATGTGGTAAAAGGGTCAAGCAGTCTCAATGGCCGTGAGAATCGGACGATTCGAATCAAATTTCTTAACATTGCAAGGCAAACCTAAACACACGTCAACTGGTTACTCCCAGTCACACATGCAACTTTTCCTCTTTTTTTTCATTTCATGGAACAGGGCCACCATCCTCGAGTACAGAGGTCCACAAACCACGGAATAACGCCTGGCTATGGCTGCTCTTGCACTCACCATGTGCCTATGGGAACAACGTCAAGACGGTGGGGTGGTATGTTTCACGCCCCAGTTCAATCAGGTACTTAAGCTTACCGATTACCATATTCTTGGCATGTGGTTAGTACGTTCAAAAACTTAACCACCACTACCACACACTGCGATCTTAGCATTTTCGCTAAACAAACGGGGCCTCAATCATCAACAGGAAAATCGTAACATAGCCCTGTCCATCGACCTTATGATTCCAACATAAGTAAAACAAGCAACTACTATATCTCGCGAGAGATAGGAAATCACTCGACTTTTACCGAAGTCCTATTAGCATGGCAATCTAGCGACCGACACAGACTAGTGTTCATATCATAGGTACCTAGGATCATGCATCTAGGGTTTGAATCCACTCCTACAAACTCAATGCACAATACTATATATAAGTAAAAGTTGCATAAATTAAAAAAATAGGGGTTATGCTACGGGGCTTGCCTTCCTAAGCAAAGCTAGCCTTGGGCTCTTCCGAACTTTTGTTCGGGTCTTCAGCAACTTCAGTTAGATAAACTTGAGCTTTGCACTATTCACTCTCGGACTCGGGCACAGCCTGTATGTTCCATCGGCGAGAGCGGTAGTGTCTACATGTAATGCATATGCATGAGTTATTTTGATGGTAAAGATTAAATAAATATTTCATTATAAAGTTGTAAAGCATTTTATTACATTTCCTTGGTTAGTCATTTATAGAGTATTAATTAACTTTACTTGCTTCATTAGGTCAGAGGGGTGTTTTCATAAGTTATTAACATGCAGCCATTTTTTTTCCTCTACCCAACACAAGGCAACATGTGGCACTCTTTAAGTAAAGCTAGACATAGGTTCTGTTCTTGAACATTTTATGCAAAGCATATTTCTTAGTGGACAAATTACTATAAAATTTTCAGCTCTTTTTATGCAGTATATTAAACACTAAAAATAAAACAAACAGCTACTGCTGGAACCTATACTCTTTTATGCAGATCCCAATATGCAAGTACTAGTGCTCAAAATTTTACAGAGTGTTTATTATCCTATATTTAATCTTCTGTAAATTTATCAGATTTTTCTCAGCAACATACAAAGCATAGAAGATACAGTAATGTAAATCTACAATAATCAAGATTCATTTTTACTGATACATCTACTGAGTTTCTGAACTCCAAATGTTTCTAGCAAGATCATCTACTCAACAGTAGTCTCTAGTTAAAATTTCTTATTGTTCTATTCACCAAAACTAGTTACTTTGATTTAATGTAGTTTTCCTTAACTAAAAACATATGAGCAAGTTAGACAGAAGTAAAAAGTTCCAAACTTTGTCCATAGTATTTATGCATTAAGGTTACTCTACCATAAAATTTTCAACCCTAAACATATCAATAGAACAGCATGAACAAATAACTCTAGCAAAATAGCACATAACACAAGATCCAACAAGAAATACTCCTCAATACTTGTTCTGGTATGAGATTTTTACACAAGTCTTAACAAGCAGAAACTAGCTTACAGTCCAAAATTCATGCACAGTACTATCTAGATCAAGAGATACATTTATAGGCTATTAAAACAAGATTAATTTTAGATCAAGTTATAGTTTGTAACTACTCATCCTTCTATGCAAAAGTTGTAGGATTCATCAAGAGGGTCACAACAAATTTTAGTTTGTATTTTTCTAATTTTTCTATGATTTTAGATTGATTTTACAATTGACAGCCTCTTGAAAACAAAAGTTAACTCGAGTTCTCGCAGGTAGGTCCCTGGATCTAGCAGAAAGGACCCTAAAAAGAACTTGGTGATTGCAATATAGTTCCTGAACGGGGCTGTCATGGTTGAGGTGAAATTCCCGGTGGTGGGAAAGTGGTGGGGGAGCACGAGGACGGCGAGGGCTACATGTAGGTAGGCTCGGTTGGGGCTGGAGTTGGCCGGAGGAGGGTTGCCCGTGGGAGCAGTGGGGCGGCGGCATGAAGGTGGCTCATCGGCGTCCATCCAGCGAGGCAGGGGCGGTGTGGGGAGATCGGAGGCCATGGGAAACTGATTCAGGGGCTTGACTCGGGTGCAAGTGGAGCAGAAGGTGGGGCTCGACACCGAGGTCGAGCAGCGACGCTAATGGCGCAGTGGTGGTGGTGCTCGGACGCGCGTGAGCAGGGGCTTGGTGCAACCCTTTTATAGGCGCACAGGAAGGGGAGGAGGGGCTAGGCGCGGCCAAGCCGAGGGAGGTGTGGCCGGGACAAGGCCGTGATAAGGGGCCGGTGAGGGCGCGTCGTCGGGCTTCTCCGGCCGCATGGCGCGTGCGAGCTGGGCAAGGGCGGGATATGGGGTGCCGCAAATCACCGGCAGCTAGCGCGATCGGGGGCCAATCATGGCCCGTTGGGGGTCGCGCCTTGGTGCGGCTCACCGACGCAGGGATGCCCCGCCATGTGGTGGTGCTTCTTTGCCAGCCGGAGCAGAGCAGGGGAGGGGAGACAAGAGAGAGGGAGGGATAGAGAAAAGAGATGAGATTCAAATTAAATTTTCTCAAAATTTCGAATAGAAACTTGAAAAACTTTGAACATGAAAGTTGTAGGTAATTTGAAAATCTACAACTTTTGTTTTGGAAAAAAGTTTGTTTGAGCTTTAGTTTAGAAGTTATTTTAGATTTAAAAATACTAGGATTTGAATTCCTATTCATCTCATGTGTTTAAAATTTGAATTTGCAAATGGTGTTTGCAGTACACTTTGTAAGGTACTAAAATATGAGTGTGTTTTTATGCTATATTTTTTATGACAAGTTGAGCATGTATGGTTATGAACATATTTATAAAAATCTTATATGCACACATACATGCACATGTATTCCCAAAAGAGATGCATGATTTGAATTATTCTTGTTTATTATGCATGATGCTAAATTTATGACCCTTGTTTTAGCATTTTAAATACCTAGGGTGTCACACCTTCCCATGGGGAAGATAGCTTGTGGGCGCCGGTGGTGGACTGGACGCGACGCAAGACCATGTCATCCACGTTGGAGTCTCGCTCGTGTACGTTTCGATCGTGGCAGCGCCGGAGTTGTTGTTTGTACCGGGCGTATTGTAGGGCTGCGGCAATGCGGTGTTCTACGACCAAGTCGATGTCTTGGCACTGAGTCATTTTGGCCTTACCTTCTTTGTAGTTCGGGATGCATGGGGCACCGAAGGCGAAGTCACTCGGAAGGATGGCTGTGACACCCTAGGTGTCAAATTGTACCATAATAAGTATGAAATGTAATGTATGTGTTGAAATGTATAAGGTTGGATGTATTTGTAGAAATAAGACCCTATGTGTAATTTTATAAGAATATGAGTCCTTTTGTGCAAAATGCATGAGTTACAAAAGTAATCTTAAAAATTACTAGGGGTCAAATTATAAGAATGCAAGTAATCATGACTTACCTGAAAACTTGCATTTAGGCCCAAGTTATGTGTAAAATAATTAACAAGGACAAAATCTTTATAAAATTTAAAGTTAGTCTCAAGTTTCAAAATAAAGTTGCATACTTTGAGTTTTTGATTTCAAACCCTAAAACAAAGTTGTAGAGCTTAAAAAGTTTTACAACTTTCATTTTGAACACTTTTCCTTTTGAGCCCTAGCTTAAGAGTTATCGCTGGTTTACAGACAGGTCCCTGGAACTTTGGAAAATTGCAAATCGGTCCAGTCGTCTTCAACCTTTCTTCTTCCTCTGGCTGTTTCCTCTGCTCCTCTGTTTCTACTGCTCACCGCCGCCGCCGCCGTTCCTCGATTCCAGATCGCGGCAGTGCAGCCCCCCTTGCTTCCCCCTCACTCCTAGGCGCCGCCCTAGCCCTGCCCTTTACCCTAGCCTGCCCTCGTGGCCTCTCCTCGCGCCCCCACGCGCTCAGCGCCGCCGGCGGCTCTGCCACCTCCATGCCGCCGTGGCGCCCGGTCATGCGCCCCTCCCTTCCCTTCTCCTCTCTATAAATAGCAGCCCCGGGACCACTTGAAGCTATTCCCCCACCCCCCTTGCGCCTTTCCCTCGCCGGAGCGCTGCTCCCAGTGCCGCCCCGCCGCTGCCCTACTGCCTCCCGCCGGTGACCCCCTTCCCGACCGCCCCCAAGCCCGGCCAAGGCCTCAAAAGGGTGCGCCCGGATGCCCTCTTCCTCCCCACCCCCTTCCTCTTGCTAATTGACCATCCCATCGCCGGGATTGGAGTTGGAACCGAGCTCCTCCGGCCATCCATGGCAGAAGGACCTGTTCGCGAAGATTTAACTCTTTCCAAGGGTCTAAATGAAAGATTTTGGGTCTTTTTCCTTTCCAATGTGCTGAACTTTGAAAATTCCTAGGAAATCATAGAAAATTCAAAAAAATGTAAAACCAGTTGGATTTGAATCCTTATTCCAAACTCTATCACTCTTGTTTTGTGACCATGTTATGAAAGTATATGATCTGTGCTGTGCATAAAATTGAAGTGAATGCTCGTTATTTCATGTGAGTGGTATTTTTGACTTGTAAATACAATAGAAAATTGTAGAAAATTCCAAAAATTGCAAAACCAGTTTTGTTGGAAACTAGATTTTGGACTCTACAACTTCTATTAAGTGAGTTTGATATGAAACCAAATAGTTTTGAATCTATGTTAAATCTAAGTTAAGAAAGTGTAATATCCATATCTCCTACATGTTAACTTTGTTGATCCTGATTTTTGGTATGCAATTTCTATAGATTAAATATGAATTGATATGAACTTTTCAAACCTAAGTTTGTTTCATAATTTAAATTCTTTTAAGTTGATCAATTCAATTTGTTTATAATAGAATTAGCTAAGTCTTTTCAGTAAAGCTTATCTAATTAGATCTTTTAGTCAAAATCTTTTAAGTATGCAATAAAGCTATGTTTAAATTTTCAAAACTTTATAACTTTAATTATCCAAGCTTCACATTCAAACTTCAATTTAATTTTAAGTATTTTAGTTTTTGTTTTCAATTAAATTAATGTTATAGTCATGAGTTGAATGTTTATGATTCAAAGCTTAGGTTCCTTTTTGTACCATAAGTTCTTGAGTGTTAACTTTTGGATTGCAACTTTACCGTGAATTGAGATGAAAGTGTGTGCATCCATTGAACTCTATCTTGCATATCATGTAGACTCGACCACTCTCGCCGACGGAAATTACCAGCTAATCCCGGAACCAGAAGGAGGATGTTCTGAAGACCCTAAGGACTTCGTCAGGGGATTCTCTGAAGGCCCGAACCAAAGTTCGGACGTTATTAACTTGACTAACCCCAGCCCCACCAGTAAAGGCAAGCCCCAGACATAACCTACTATTTTATTACACTGCAATCTATATCTATTTACGTATTCTATGCATTAAGTTCTTAGGAATTGCTTGATACCCTAGATGCATGAATCCTAGGAACCAATGTATTGCACCTGAGGTCATATCTACTAGATGCTATGCTAATAGGACCGGTAGAAGTCGGGTGATTTCCTGTCACTCGCGCGATATAGGAATTGTAATGTTTACATTCCTGTTATCACTATAAGAATGCCGGACGGAAGTTTTGTGCGGTATCATGGTTGAGGTGATACCCCGTCTGTGTTGATGAATTTTGATAAGGTCGCGGTGTGTGCCGATCGGGGTTAAGCATTTGAAAGTACTAGCCACATGCCGCGAAATATGGTAAGCGGTAAGCCTAGTAACCAATCGGCCCGAGGAGTGGACATACCTCCCACCACTGGTCTTGCTTCTTCTGGTTACTTATGTTCGACTGAGGAAATACGTGTTGCAAGGGCAACCAGGAATACGGGTTTTGTAGTAGCGCTACAGACGTATGTCCTGCACGAGTGATGTGCGTATGTTCCTGCAGCGCTTGTGGTGGACCTGTCCACGAGTCGGAATGAAAGGCAAACGGTTGCTTCGGAACTACCGTTAGATGTTCCAAGCGTGTGAGTTAGGTTTACCTTGCAAGGTTAAATTCGATTCAGAATCGTCCGCCTCTCACGATGATTGAGACTACTTAATCCCTTTATCACACAGAGTAACAAGAGCAACTATATGATAAGTAATACTGATGGTTGAGATAAAGAGCTCTACCTTGCTTGCTTAGTTATAAGTGCTTATCTAGAATGGATAATCACATAGAACTTGAAAGCTAAAAGTTAAAAATAAGGATCTACTCTTAGTTGCTTTTCAGCTGAAACCAAACCCAGAACTATTCTAAGCCTTCATAAGTCTAGTTATGGGCTAAAGTATACCCAATCCCGGGTAAGCCTTGCTGAGTATTAGTATACTCAGCCTTGCTATTATATGTTTTGCAGGTAATGTCTTGAAGACCCTACTCTTCCCTTGCCTTGGCCCTGTGCTCTTACAGAAGGTTGGTCCGTGGAATGGAATCCGTCCCCGGCCAGCACTGGTGATATCGAGTGATGTCATGCCCGGGCTTAGCATGACATCCGTCTTAACGACGTGTTGTAATCATCGCGTATGTTTTCCGCTGCTAAAAACCATAGTTTTAACAGTTTGTAATCTTTTCTCTGAATTTGAAACTTCGTACCTCTTTTGGAAACCCTTGTAATGTAATTTTCTCTGTGATGTAAAATGTGATGGTGATTGTATCTCTGGACTCACCTTCGTGTGAGGTAACCTTATTTGATCTTGTGTATCGGTGGTTTATCGGGACGTTACCCGACAGGCCAAGGGATTATACTGTTTGAAGCACGTTGGAGCCCTCGGAAGTGGACTCGCGTACTTGAGCCGGTATAATTCAGGTTGGTTCTACCACAGCTTGTATCAGAGCTATAAGGTTACCCTGGAGATACATTTTACCTTAAAAATGTTTTCAGTATAAAATTTGACGAACCAAGTATTTGGCAAAACTACGTTGGATTCGTTAAGGATTGAGCTTAGTACGTAAAGCCCTAGGGTAATGCTTATAAGGGAACTAGAGGTGGCTGTATTATATATATATATATAACCCTAACTACCAGCATTACTTTTTTCCGTCAAAACTTAAATTCAAACACAACCCAACCTTACTTTCTGTAACGACACCTTCGATCGTGAGGTAAGAAAGGTAAGGATCCTCAGCCAACTGAGGGAGCTTGGCCTTCCTGTCGGTGATGCGAACCGAACGCTGTTTCTCAAGCAGTGGCCTACTTGAGATGCTGCCAATGTACCAACTTCGGTTGACTACATTGGGAGTATATAGTTAGGTAAGGGGGTATGAACAACAACATCCCCGCATTTTGCGGTACCCCCCGTGAATACGTTGTTTCGATAACGTATGCTAACGTTGTCTGTACGGCGGTATTTGTACAGATGTTGTTTCTATAGTGAACAGTAATGATTGGGGACGCTTTCATGATATGCTGGCATGAAAGGTTCATTGGATATATACATATATATGTATTGTGGTTTTCTGCAGGTACACTAACCACGATTACGAAACTAGGACGGATAGGGTTTATCGACTAGTTAATAGTGAGAGACGTATGTATTATGCCACCGAAACTAACCACGTAAGTCCGAAGATATTCGGCAGTTGTTTTTGGTTTGTGAGGACGAGTAGAATGTGCATGCATAACTCATCATTAAATACATCATACAATGTGTGTTTTGGTTCTTCTAAGGATGTGTGGTAGGATGTTGATCTTTGGTGGGGTTAACGGGATTCTTGTGATAGTATTGGTCAAGTATCTTAAGTATCTTTCTGCTTTTCAACCCTTGCTATATCAGAATTCGTTGTCTCATCCTATTTACCCTGTAAGTCTTCAGCAGGGTAAATAAATTTTATCATCTGAATTTTTGTTTCAGATGGTTGGAGCCACACGTGGAACCCCGGAAGGTTTCCGGGCAGATCAATCCAGCAATTCCCAACAACCATCCCTATCACTTTCACATCTAGCCGAGGTTATGGCTCGGCAAACTGAACTTCTCAATCTATTGGTACAAGCACAGCAGAATCAACAACACCAGCAGTCACGAAGTCGTGATGAACCTCTGGTAGCAACCTATCAAGATTTCATCAGTACTCAGCCCCCGCTGTTCAGCAAAGCGGAGGAGCCCTTGGATGCCGATGCTTGGCTCCGCACCATTGAATCTAAGTTTGCCCTTCTTACGATTCCAGGTGCGGACTCCAACAAGGCTCATTTTGCTACCCAACAATTGCACGGAGCTACCCATATTTGGTGGGATAATTATTGTGCTATGCAAACTGATGGCCATGTTATCTCCTGGGAAGAATTCCGGAATGCCTTTAGGGCACATCATATACCTGAAGGGCTGGTGGAACGAAAACTGAATGAGTTCTTGGCACTTACTCAAGGCACCCGCACTGTACTGCAGTATGCACAGGCTTTTAATCACCTGTGTCAGTATGCGGGCTACCATGCTGATAATGATGCCAAGAAGCAAGATCGTTTTCGTCGAGGTTTGAATACTAAGCTCAAAGAACATCTGAATCTTGTCAAGGTGAATACTTTCAGTGAGCTGGTCAACATGGCATTAACTCAAGAGGATTGTATTACGGCACACTGTGCCGAAAAGAAGCGAAGGATCTCCGCTGGACCTGCGAGCATTCAACCCCCGCAGTATCAGTTGATTCCGAATGTAGCGCCTAGAGGGCCACAGCAAAATACCCTGATCGGCAAACTGGTTTTCAGGCCGCCTCAACAACAAGGAGAGTATCAACCTCCTGTACCTCTACGACAACCACAACAAATTGGCCCACGGCCAAATATTCAACAAGTCCAACAGAGAAGCAGCACCTATCATGGTTTTAATTGCGGAAGTGCGGATCATTTCATCCGAGATTGTCTGCAGCCCAAGAACCCTAATCAAGGACAGAGTTCCAGTCAAAATAACCGGAACAAGGGCAAGAGGCCGATGATGCAAGTCCGGCAAGGACAAATCAACTTCACTACCCTCGCAGAACTTCCAGATGGAGCTCCTATCATGTCGAGTACATTCTCGGTACACCACAAACCAGTTGTTACATTATTTGATTCAGGAGCAACCCATAGCTTCATTAGTAACAATTGCAGTACCCGAATAGGATTTGATCTTTGCCCTACCAAGGGGTCATATGTGATCTCTACCCCTGGAGGAAAAATTACATCTGGCCAAATGATTAAAAAGGTGCCAATTCAATTAGGTAGCAAGGAAATCAGAACTGATTTGATTCTATTAAACCTAGAGGGTATTGATATTATACTTGGAACAAATTGGATGACAGAACATAGAGTACTACTAGACATCTCTGCCCGAGTTATCGAGATTGACTCACCACATCAAGGAGCAACTACCCACTATCTGCCCCAGCAGGAGTATCTGCACTCTTGCACTTATGCCATCACAGACATCAAGGTAAAAGATATTCCAGTAGTCTGTGAATATCCCGATGTCTTTCCAGACGACTTGCCTGGAATGCCACCAGACAGGGACATCAAGTTCATTATTAAACTTCAACCTGGCACCGCTCCTATTTCCAAGAGGCCATATCGCATGCCACCAAATGAATTGGCCGAGTTGAAAATCCAACTCCAAGATCTTCTTGATAAAGGTTTCATACGCCCAAGTGCTTCACCTTGGGGTTGTTCTGCTCTCTTCGTAAAGAAGAAAGACAATAGCCTAAGGCTATGTGTCGATTATCGTCCACTCAATGCGGTCACCATCAAAAATAAGTACCCTCTTCCCCGCATTGACATCTTATTCGATCAGCTAGCTGGAGCTAAGGTCTTTTCCAAGATTGACTTACGCTCTGGTTATCATCAGATCAAGATTAGGCCATGTGACATTCCAAAAATGGCCTTCTCAACCAGATATGGACTATATGAATATCTGGTTATGTCATTTGGGCTTACCAATGCACCGGCATATTTCATGTATCTTATGAATTCAGTCTTTATGCCGGAACTCGACAAGTTCGTCGTGGTCTTCATTGATGATATTTTGATATATTCTAAGACTAAAGAAGATCATGCCAATCATTTACGTGTCGTGCTTCAACGACTACGTGATCATCGCCTTTATGCCAAATTCTCGAAATGTGAATTTTGGCTAGATAGTGTGAAATTTTTGGGACACACTATCTCCAGTGAAGGCATATCGGTTGACCCAACTAAAGTCCAGGAAGTTATGGATTGGAAGCCCCCAACTTCAGTCCATCAAATTCGAAGTTTCCTTGGATTGGCAGGATATTATCGCCGATTCATTCCAGACTTCTCCAAGATAGCCAAACCTATGACTGAGCTACTTAAGAAAGAAGTTAAGTTTCGCTGGGATGATAAGTGTGATGAAGCATTCCACACTTTGAGAAGACTTCTGACAACTGCCCCAGTACTAGCTCAGCCAGATAATACCCAGCCTTTTGATGTCTATTGCGATGCCTCTGGAACTGGCCTTGGTTGTGTTCTTATGAAAACAACCGAGTCATTGCTTATGCATCCAGAGCACTTCGAAATCATGAACAAAATTATCCAACTCATGATCTTGAATTGGCAGCTGTTATTCATGCTCTCAAGATCTGGAGACATCATCTTATGGGTGCTAAGTGCAACATCTACACTGACCATAAGAGCCTCAAGTATATCTTTACCCAAGCTGATCTGAATATGAGGCAAAGGCGTTGGTTAGAACTAATTAAAGACTATGATCTTGAGGTACATTACCATCCTGGCAAGGCCAATGTGGTTGCGGATGCCCTTAGCCGCAAGGCACGTTGTCACTGTTTATCCATAGCAACCATCAGTGACACTCTTTGCCATCAGATGAGGAAACTTAACTTAGAAATAATTCCTCAAGGTAGTCTGAATCTTTTATCGATCAAGTCTACCCTTCGAGATAAAATCATCATGTCTCAACTACATGATATGGGTATCAAAATTATCAAATCAAAGTTATCTCTGGGAGAAGCCAAATATAAGTGTTTTCACACTGACCATCAAGGAACAATATGGTTCAACAATCGAATTGTTGTGCCTAAAGATCATCAGCTTCGCAAGCAAATCCTTGATGAAGCACATTTATCTAAGTTCTCTATTCATCCTGGTAGCACCAAGATGTATCAAGATCTGCGGCAACATTTTTTGTGGACCAGAATGAAAAGAGAAATTGCTAAATATGTATCCAAGTGCGATACGTGCCAGAGAGTTAAAGCCAGTCATCTTAAGGCATCTGGTACACTTCAACCATTACCCATTCCGTCATGGAAATGGGAAGACATTAGCATGGATTTTATTGTCGGTCTTCCCAACACATCTCAAAAGCATGACTCCATATGGGTGATTATTGATAGACTTACCAAAATAGCTCATTTCCTTCCTGTGCATACCACTTACTCTGCTAAGAAGTATGCCGAAGTCTATCTGGACCAAATCGTTCGATTGCATGGTGTTCCTAAAACTATCATCTCTGATAGAGGACCCCAGTTTATTGCACGTTTCTGGGAACAGTTACAATCAGCTCTTGGATCCAAACTAATAAGAAGCTCTGCGTATCATCCTCAGACGGATGGACAGACTGAGCGAGTTAATCAAATTCTTGAAGACATGCTCCGAGCTTGTATTATTCACTATGGTACAAGTTGGGACAAGTGCCTTGCTCTAGCTGAATTCTCTTATAACAACAGTTATCAAGCTAGTCTTCAAATGGCTCCTTTTGAAGCGTTATACGGTCGCAGATGTCGAACTCCTTTGAGTTGGTCCGAGACCGGTGAACGCAAAATCTTTGGACCAGATCTAGTTGTCGAAGCCGAAGATAAAGTCAAGATTATTCAAGCCAACCTTAAAATAGCTCAGTCCAGACAGAAAAGCTATGCAGATAAAAGAAAGAAGCCTCTGCAGTTTCAAGTAGGAGATTTTGTCTATCTTCGAGTATCTCCTACCAAGGGTGTTCAGCGTTTTGGCATAAAAGGGAAGTTAGCACCACGGTATGTTGGACCCTTTAAGATTCTTAAGGTCTGTGGCCCCGTGGCTTACAAAATGTGGCAGAACCAACCTGAATTATACCGGCTCAAGTACGAGAGTCTATTTCAAAAAGCTCTAACATACTTCAAACGGTATAATCCCTTGGCCTGTCGGGTAACGTCCCGATAAACCACCGTTACAGGATCACATAAGGTTACCTCACACGAAGGTGAGTCCAGAGATACAATCACCATCACATTTTACATCACAAACACTTTTATTACAAGAGTTTGCAGAATAACATAAGTACTAGAGTGCTAAAAGTTATTACAAACCATATATAACATTCGGGTTTATAGCAGCGGAAAATACAGTACGATAATTATACACGTAGTTAGTATCAACATCATGCTAAGCCCGAGCATGACATTACTCGCTAGGGTCGGTGTTGGCCGGGGACGGGTCCCACTCCACGGACCAACCATCAGGCACAGCAGAAGGCCAAGGCATAGGGTAAGTAGGTTCTTCAAAGACATTACCTGAAACAACATTATATAGCAAGGCTGAGTATACTAATACTCAGCAAGGCTTACCCGGGGTTGGGTATACTTAGCCCATAACTAGACCATGCAGGCTATGTAAAAGTTCGGTTTAGTTTTTGCTGAAAAGCAATAAAAAGTAGGTCCTTAATTTATATTTTAGCTTTCAGATTCTAATTCTTTTAACCATTCTAGGTAAGCACCTATAACTACTTCAAGCATGGTACAATTCTTTAATCAAACATCATCTTTGATAATCAAAACATTGCTCTTCTTACTCTATGTGGTAAAAGAGATAAGCAGTCTCAAACTTCGTGAGAGGCGGACGATTCTGAATCGAATTTTAACCCTTGCAAGGTAAACCTAACTCACACGCTTGGAACACCAACAGGTCGTTCCGAAGCAACCGTTTGCCTTTCATTCCGGGTCGTGGAACAAAGCCACCACAAGCGACTGCTGGACTATACGCACATCCAATGTGCAGGACATATGTCTGTAGCGCGACTACATGACCGTATTCCTGTCTGCTCTGCAGAACGTACTCTCACAGTCGGTGCGTGTAAAAATAAAATAAAAGTCGAGTGGTGGGGGACGAGTCCACTTGCCGGGCCGATTGGTTACTAGGCTTACCGCTTACCATATTTCGCGGCATGTGGCTAGTACTTTCAAACGCTTAACTGCCACTACCACACACTGCGACCTTAACCAAATTCATCAACACAGACGGGGTACCATTTCTTTCCATGATACTGCAAATAACCCCGTCCGTCATCCTTATAGTGATTGCAGGAATGAAGGTAATCAATTCCTATATCGCGCGAGTGACAGGAAATCACTCGACTTTTACCGGTTCTATTAGCATAGCACTAGTCGGATTCAGGTTCTAATGTTCAGTACATTGGTTCCTAGAAATATGCATCTAGGGTTCCATTACAACTCCTAGACTTAATGCATAAATATAGATAAATAAGCATAGGTTGCAATGTAAAGAAAATAATGGGATATGTCCGGGGCTTGCCTTCACTGGCAGGGTTGGGGTCAGAGGTATTAATAAATTCTTTCGAACTTGGGTTCGGAGCTTCAGTTAATTCTTCAGTGATGTTCCCGGCGGTTTCAGAGATATCCACTTCAGGCTCGGGGAGTATCTGATAGTCACCGTCAGCGAGGAATGTCGAGTCTACATGTAAACAAAAGGATGCAGCTTAGGAAATGCATGAATCAATATTTTATTTCACGATAAAGTTGCAATCCAAATAGAAAAACATTACATTCCAACAAACCACTTAAATACCCTGTACTGGGCAGTCATTTATCGGGTATCAACCAAACTAGCTAGTTACATTAAGCAACCAGGTGGGTTTAGATTTGAACTATAACTATAGCACTGAATTTATAGCAAACAGAAACTGGAACATTCGTATTTGAATTTTAAATCCCAAGTTCTAGATTCAAAACTTAGATAAACAGGATCATAAAGTTTTGGAACTCTATTGCACACTAGTCATCAACACATTAGAGTATGACAAAAGATCTTAATTGGTTGGGCTTATAGAACATGCTTAATTAATATTTCGAATTTGAAATGCCCAAATTAAATGAAGTTAAGTTTAAAACAAATCTAGGTTTGAAATTTCCACACAAGGTTACATATAGCACACAGAATATACATGCCAAAAATTATGAGAAACAAAGTTAAAATATAGAAGCTATATATCAAATACCTTTTACCCTTAGATTTAAAATAAGTACAAGAGTATTGGGTTTCATATCAAACTTCATAAACAAAAGTTGTAGTACTTGAAATCTAGTTTCTAACAAAACTAATTTTGCAATTTTTGGAATTTTCTACCATTTTCTATAGAATTAACAAGTCAGAAATACTACTCACATGAAATAACAAGCACTCACTTACTTCTATTTTAAATACAGCACAAACCATCTATTTTCATAACATGGTCATAAAACAGAAGTGATAGAGTTTGAAATAAAGATTCAAGTCCAACTGGTTTTACATTTTTTTGAATTTTCTACGATTTTCTAGGAATTTTCAAAGTTCAGCACATTGGAAAGGAAGAAAAGATTGAAAACTTTCATATAGGCCCTCGGAAAGATTTCAGACCTTGCAATGTGGTCCCTATGGCCGGAAACAGGGCACCGGCGGCGGGTTAAGGCCAAATTCCGGCGAGGTGGGGCGTCAAGGGTGGAGAAGTGTTGGCCTATGGGCACTAGGAGTTTGAGGCGCACCGATTGGCGTACTTGGGAGGAGAGGGGATGGCCGGAGGAGGTCCGCCGGCGTGGAGGCCGAAGTGCGGCGGCGGGGTGGTGCTGGGGGCAATGCTCCGGCGAGGGAAAGGTACAAGGGAATGGGAAATAGCTTCAAGAGGTCTTGGGGACGCTATTTATAGAGAAGAGGAGGGAGGGGAGTGGCGCATGGCCGGGCGCCACGACGGCGTGGAGGTGGCCGAGCCGGCGGCGGCGCAGAGCGCGTGGGGCGCGAGGAGAGGCCACGAAAGCGGGCAAGGGCGGTGAGGGGACGGTGGGGAGGCACGTAGGCGAGGGAGGAGCAGGAGGTGGCGAGGGGCGGCCGGGAAAGGCGGGCGGCGGCGCAGCAGTAGAGGAGCAGGGGAGCAGGGGAGACGCCAGAGGAGGAAGAAGGAAGAAGAAAGGAGCCAAGGACTGATTTGCGAAACCAAAGAATTACAGGGACTGCATTGTGACGAGCTTATAACTTTTAAACCAGTGCTCAAAAGAGAAAATGATCAAAATGAAAGTTGTAAAACTTTTCAAAACCTATAATTTTGCTTTAGGGCTCAAACCCAGAAACCTAAAGCACATTGTGTTACTTTCTATTTTGTACTCAATTTAAACTTTGCATAAGTTTTGGTCCTACTAAAGCAAATTTTACAACTTTTTGGGCTTATCCGCCAGCATTTAATGCTGGTCATGATGACATTCACTTTTTCACTTTGACCCTTGGTAAAATTTGGAAAGTTACTTTATACTTCAATTAAATTACATAAAAAGGTTTGTATTTTTATAAATTTACACAAATACCCTTAAATTCAAAATTTTTGCTAGATTTCCACACAATTTCACACATACCAAACATTATTTCTAAAGGTTCAACCTATTTGACACCTAGGGTGTCGCAACCTTCCCCCCTAAAAGGAATCTCGTCCCGAGATTACAGGAATAAGATGATAATATCATAGATACCTAAGAATTCTTGAGAAAGTCTGGGAAGTTCCTCTGAAGATAGTCTTCGGTTTCCCAGGTAGCTTCTTCTTCTGTATGATGATCCCATTGGATTTTAAACATTTTGACCGTTGCTCTTCTAGTACTTCTTTCCTTGGTATCTAAGACTTTGATTGGAAGTTCCTTATAAGAAAGATCTGGCTCGATGTCGATACTTTGTGTATCAACGATTTCGGTAGGAACACGAATACATTTCTTGAGCTGCGATACATGGAAGATGTTATGAATGGCTGCTAGCTGAGGAGGAAGTTGAAGTCGGTAGGCTACAGGTCCACAAATTTCAAGAATTTCTAAAGGACCAATGTAGCGAGGAGCGAGTTTGCCCTTGATACCAAAGCGTTGAACACCTCGAGTAGGAGATACTCGCAGGTATACAAAATCACCCACTTCAAACTGTATGGGTTTTCTTCTTTTATCTGCGTAGCTCTTCTGTCTTGATTGAGCTGCTTTAAGATTATCCCGAATAATCTTTACTTTTTCTTCTGCTTCCTTAACAAGATCCGGTCCAAAGATTTCGCGTTCACCAATCTGAGACCAATTCAAAGGGGTTCTGCATTGACGACCATATAAGGCTTCAAAAGGAGCCATTCTGATACTTGACTGATAACTGTTATTATAGGAGAATTCTGCCAGAGCTAAGCATTTGTCCCACTGCTTGTCATATTGGATCACACAAGCCCGAAGCATATCTTCTAAAACTTGGTTGATTCTTTCTGTCTGCCCATCTGTTTGCGGATGATATGCGGAGTTTCGGATTAACTTGGTTCCAAGAGTTTGTTGAAACTGTTCCCAGAAACGGGCAACAAATTGTGCTCCACGATCAGAGATGATCGTTTTAGGTATCCCATGGAGACGAACGATCTGGTCTAGATATATTTCTGCATACTTCTTAGCAGTATAAGTGGTATGTACTGGAAGAAAATGAGCGGTTTTGGTTAACCTATCCACAATTACCCAAATAGAATCATGCCTTTGAGAAGTATTAGGTAAACCTACGATAAAGTCCATACTGATATCCTCCCATTTCCAAGAAGGAATAGATAGAGGCTGCAGTGTACCAGAAGTCCTTAAATGACTGGCCTTAACTCTCTGGCAAACATCACACTCAGAAACATATTTTGCTATCTCCCTTCTCATACGAGTCCACCAAAAATTTCGTTTCAAATCTTGGTACATTTTTGTACTACCAGGGTGCATAGCAAATTTAGATAGGTGAGCTTCATCCATTATTTGCTTACGAAGCTGATGGTTCTTGGGTACAACCATACGTCCCTTAAACCGTAGAATTCCTTCAGAATCCTCTTGGAAACATTTATACTTCTCTTCTCCTTGGGCTAATTGTTGCTTGATCATTTTAACTCCCTTATCGTGTTGTTGTGCCATCACAATATTATTCTGGAGTATAGGCTCAATGGCTATATGATTTAGGCTGCCTTGAGGAACAATTTCCAGATTAAGCTTGCTCATTTCCCAGCAAAGAGTATTGCTGAAAACTTCTATTGATAAACAATGACAATGTGACTTGCGGCTAAGTGCATCCGCAACCACATTGGCTTTGCCTGGATGGTAGTGAACTTCAAGATCATAATCCTTTATAAGTTCCAACCAACGCCTTTGCCTCATGTTCAAGTCTGCTTGCGTAAAGATGTATTTTAAACTCTTATGATCCGTATAAATATTGCACTTGGTACCCATAAGGTGGTGTCTCCAAAGTTTAAGTGCATGTATGACGGCTGCAAGCTCAAGGTCATGAGTAGGATAATTCTGCTCATGCGTCCGAAGTGCTCTAGAGGCATATGCAATTACGCGGTTGTTTTGCATAAGTACACATCCTAGTCCGGTGCCTGATGCATCACAATAAACATCAAAAGGTCTTGATGTATCTGGCTGAGCTAAGACTGGAGCAGTGGTAAGGTGTGCTCTTAGAGTGTGGAAAGCTTCTTCACATTTCTCATTCCAGGAGAATTTCACTCCTTTCTTTAACAACTCTGTCATGGGCTTGGCTATTCGAGAGAAGTCTGAAATAAAACGACGATAATAACCAGCAAGATCGAGAAAACTGCGGATTTGATGGACCGAAGTAGGAGGTTTCCAATCCATCACTTCTTGAACCTTACTAGGGTCAACAGATATACCGTCCTTGGAGATGGTATGACCTAAGAATTTGACGGTGTCAAGCCAAAATTCACATTTAGAGAACTTGGCATACAAGCGATGATCTCGCAGACGTTGAAGAACAACATGAAGATGTTTAGCATGATCTTCAAGAGTTTTGGAATAGATTAGAATATCGTCGATAAAAACTACGACGAATTTGTCCAGTTCCGGCATGAAAACAGAGCTCATGAGATACATGAAATATGCCGGTGCATTGGTAAGACCAAAGGACATAACCAGATATTCATAGAGTCCATACCTGGTAGAGAAGGCGGTTTTTGGAATATCACTTGATCTAATTTTTATTTGATGATAACCGGAGTGAAGGTCAATCTTGGAAAATATCTTGGCTCCGGCTAACTGATCAAACAGAATATCAATGCGGGGAAGAGGGTACTTATTCTTGATAGTAACCGCATTGAGGGGACGATAGTCAACACATAGTCTAAGACTATTATCCTTCTTCTTGACGAACAAGGCAGGGCATCCCCAAGGTGAAGCACTTGGGCGAATATAACCCTTATCAAGAAGTTCCTGAAGTTGTAGTTTTAACTCTGCCAATTCATTGGGTGGCATCCGATAAGGTCTCTTAGAAATAGGGGCGGTGCCAGGTTGTAGTTCTATAACAAACTCAACCTCTCTATCTGGGGGCATTCCTGGTAACTCATCTGGAAATACATCTGGATATTCACATACAACAGGAATATCCTCAAACTTGATTCCCGCTGTAGTATACACACAAGATTTACTATATTCCGGTGATGGAAGATGAAGGATGGTATGTCCATATTCTGGGGAATTTATTTCAACCACTCGAGAAAAGATATCTAAAGATACTCGATGTCTGGACATCCAATCCATACCTAGAAGAATATCCATCCCTTCTAGATTTAATGCAATTAAGGCTGTCCTTATTAAAGTGCTACCCATCTGGATTGGTACATCTCTACAAATTTTATTTGATGCAATTCTACCTCCAGGGGTTGTTATCATATAAGTTCCATTGGTGGGGTAGAAATCCAAACCTATTTTGGTCCCAAACCTTGTACTGATAAAACTATGGGTTGCACCAGAATCAAAAAGTATAATAGCAGGGTGATGGTGTAGAGTGAATGTACCCGTCATCACTGGTGCACCTTCTGGAAGTTCCGATAGAGTGGTGAAATTCACCCTTCCTTGACGGACTTGCATAACCTGCCTCTTGCCTTTATTCTTGGAGTTGGAGTTGGAAGCCTGTCCAGGGAATGTCCTCTTGGGTTGGGGGCAGTCTTTAACAAAATGTGCCGGACTACCGCAGTTAAAACATCGGTTGATGTTATTCCCTTGATTAGACTGCGGAGGGTTCAGCCTTGGACCAACTGGTCGTTGCTGCTGCTGAGGTTGAGGTGCTGGTGGCCTGTTGAATCGGGGCGGCTGAGGAGGTCTAGCTACCCATCTGCCTGTGGGAGCATTCCTGGGCGGAGCTCGGAAAGTCGGGTTTTGGACTAACCGATACCTCGAAGGTTGTGCATTCGAGGGTCCAGTAGATACTTTTTGCTTCTTCTCAGCACGATGTGCCGAGATACAGTCCTCTTGGGTAATGGCCATATTGACCAACTCATTGAAATTGTTAGCCTTGACCAAATTCAAGCGCTCCTTTAGCTTAGTGTTCAATCCACGACGGAAACGATCTTTCTTCTTGATGTCTGTGTCAGCATGATAGCCTGCATACTGACACAAATGGTTGAAGGCCTGTGCATATTGAAGTACGGTACGGTTCCCTTGAGTCAGTGCCAAAAATTCATTGAGCTTCCGCTCAATGAGTCCTTCCGGGATATGATGCGCTCTAAAGGCTGTCTTAAATTCTTCCCAATTGACAACATGTCCATCTGGCTGCATTGCATAGTAATTGTCCCACCAAATGCGAGCGTTACCACGAAGCTGTTGGGCTGCGAAAAGAGTTTTGTTTGCTTCGGAGCACTGAACCGGGAGTAATGCAAACTTAGACTCGATGGTTCGGAGCCATGCATCTGCATCCAGGGGTTCTTCAGTCTTATGAAAAAGTGGGGGTTGGGTGCTGAAGAAATCCTGATAACCAGCCGAGGGATGCTCCTCACGTCCACGTTGAGGAGGACGGAACTGATGTTGCTGGGCCTGCACTAGCATGTTTAGGAGTTCAGTCTGACGGGCCATCACTTCCGCTAGATTTGGTGGCGGCGGAGGTGGTTGTTGTGACCCACTAGCTTGATCCGGTCTGAATCCTTCCGGGGTTCCGCGCGTAGCGCCAACCATCTGAAATATAGAAGTCATCCATAAGCATTTACCCATACTTGCTTCTAATTTCAGAGATCATGTAGTACCAATATAGCTTTAGTTGAACAATGCAAGGTAATAAATCCAAGTCACAGGTATTAACTTAGCCATCCAAATAGCAACTCAGATTCACATATCTAACTGAAACTTGTTCCATATTACATCACATTATTCCAAACCAAACCCTACATAGGTTTGCCACATATTCTACAACAAGTGGCTCGCACAGCATCCAACTACTCACTCCTATGTCACACTATAACACACTTTCTACATCTGGAATGCCATCAACTCAAACGAAACTAGAAGTCATCGAGGTTGCCCACGGATGACTGACTACCAGAGGAGGAATGGTAAGGACTAAGAACAGGATCTCCATGTTCAGAGTCAATCCCAGAGACTCCTTCGACTTCTTCAGGGTCTTCTTCTTCATCATCCTCTGGTTCATTGGCAGCAGGTTGCTCTGGTTGCTCATGAAGCATGTTGATGTGGTCAATAGCTTGGCCCAAATTAAGGTTGAGCTCATGAACTTGCTCTTGGAGGAAGTCAATAACAGTATCACGCTGAGTAATGAGGGCATCACTCTCAACAATCTGTTCTTCTCGATGCTGTATAGTTTCTTCACGCTGAGTAATATCTTCTTCCTTGGCAGTGATAGTAGCTTGGAGTGCCTCAATCTGCGTATTCTGTCGGCCAACCTGATTACGATACCTTTGGGCTATGTTGGTCAAGCGATAGATACCGTGCTGCTGAAGCGTCTGATAGCGGTACTGTGCACTCATAAATCGGACGGCAGTACGTAGAGTCTCTCCAGCCAGAGTTCCCAATAAATGGTCACAGTATGTCACTCTGAAAGTCCATTCAGGGTCACGAGAATCCATTGCAGGAAATAAGCCGATAGGATATCCTGCAACTTCCTCAGGATGTTGATCACAGAAGGTATGGATAGCTTCTATAGCTGCTGCTTCAAAAGTATCGGCAAGGCGATGACCAACCACATTTACTTCAATCGGTGACCACAAAGATAAGGTAGGATGCGGAGGAATAGTCATTTTCACCCGGCAACGAGGAACATCTTCTTCATCATATTCTACCCCATCATAAGGTGGAGGCTTAGTGTAGCCAAACACCTGGAGAGATTCCCACAAAAGTCGAGGAAAACCCTCCCAATGCAAGGCATTGGTATGAGCGTGTCCTGCGGAATCCCAAAAGAACCTTGGAGGCTCAGCCATCTGAAACAAGGATTCAAATGGTGAGATTATAAGTTTTCAACCATACTCCTTGAGAAGACTGCGGAAAAATGTGAGTTAGCTTGATAGATTGATTGGAATGTAGCTATCCTCACAGGGTAAAGGAAACAAGATGACCTACCCTGATAACAGCAGAATCTGAAGATCGAAAGATTGTTCTAGATCTTGAGAATAAAGCGGTAAGGGTAACAGCATTGACCTTAAGGCTGTCAAACATAACCATTTCAAAAATTATACTAATTACTAACACACTCTAGAGATCCTTGAATCATCAAGCCATATCACTTATTCAATCAAATCAAGGGATATGCATGCACGTGCTACGCGTCCTCACATTCAAAACAATTGCCAAGAATACTTGGACTTATGCGATTAATTCCGGTGGCATAATATATTCGTCTCTCCCTATAATAACTAATCGAATATCCCTATTCGTCTTAACCTATTTAATCGTGGTTAGTGTACCTGCAAAAAATCACAATATATATGAACCTTTCATGCCAGCACTCATGAAAGCGTCCCCCAATCATTACTGTTTACTATAGAAACAACATCTGTACGATTACCGCCGTACAGACGACGTTAACATACGTTATTGGAACAACGTATTCACAGAATACCGCAAAATGCGGGGTATTGCTATTCATACCCTACACCTAACCATTTACTCCCAATATCATCAGCCTAAGTTGATATATTGGCAGCATCTCAAGTAGGCCACTGCTTGAGAAACAGCGTTCGGTTCACATCACCGACGGGAAGGCTAACTCCCCAGTTAGCTGAGGATCCTTACCTCCTTACCTCACCATCGAAGATGTCGTTACAGAAATTAGAGTTGGGTTGTGCAGAAATTTAAGTCTAACAAAAATGTAGTGCTGGAAGTTAGAGTGATATACATATACTATAGCCACCTATAATTCTCATATTACTTTACCTTACCCTAGGGCTTTACGTACTAAGCACAATCCTTAACGAATCCAACGTAATTTTGCCAAACATTTTGTTGGTCAAACTTTTATACTGAAGACATTTTTAAGGTAAAATGTATCTCCGGAGTAATCTTATAGCTCTGATACCAGCTGTGGCAGAACCAACCTGAATTATACCGGCTCAAGTACGAGAGTCTATTTCAAAAAGCTCTAACATACTTCAAACGGTATAATCCCTTGGCCTGTCGGGTAACGTCCCGATAAACCACCGTTACAGGATCACATAAGGTTACCTCACACGAAGGTGAGTCCAGAGATACAATCACCATCACATTTTACATCACAAACACTTTTATTACAAGAGTTTGCAGAATAACATAAGTACTAGAGTTCTAAAAGTTATTACAAACCATATATAACATTCGGGTTTATAGCAGCGGAAAATACAGTACGATAATTATACACGTAGTTAGTATCAACATCATGCTAAGCCCGAGCATGACATTACTCGCTAGGATCGGTGTTGGCCGGGGACGGGTCCCACTCCACGGACCAACCATCAGGCACAGCAGAAGGCCAAGGCATAGGGTAAGTAGGTTCTTCAAAGACATTACCTGAAACAACATTATATAGCAAGGCTGAGTATACTAATACTCAGCAAGGCTTACCCGGGGTTGGGTATACTTAGCCCATAACTAGACCATGCAGGCTATGTAAAAGTTCGGTTTAGTTTTTGCTGAAAAGCAATAAAAAGTAGGTCCTTAATTTATATTTTAGCTTTCAGATTCTAATTCTTTTAACCATTCTAGGTAAGCACCTATAACTACTTCAAGCATGGTACAATTCTTTAATCAAACATCATCTTTGATAATCAAAACATTGCTCTTCTTACTCTATGTGGTAAAAGAGATAAGCAGTCTCAAACTTCGTGAGAGGCGGACGATTCTGAATCGAATTTTAACCCTTGCAAGGTAAACCTAACTCACACGCTTGGAACACCAACAGGTCGTTCCGAAGCAACCGTTTGCCTTTCATTCCGGGTCGTGGAACAAAGCCACCACAAGCGACTGCTGGACTATACGCACATCCAATGTGCAGGACATATGTCTGTAGCGCGACTACATGACCGTATTCCTGTCTGCTCTGCAGAACGTACTCTCACAGTCGGTGCGTGTAAAAATAAAATAAAAGTCGAGTGGTGGGGGACGAGTCCACTTGCCGGGCCGATTGGTTACTAGGCTTACCGCTTACCATATTTCGCGGCATGTGGCTAGTACTTTCAAACGCTTAACTGCCACTACCACACACTGCGACCTTAACCAAATTCATCAACACAGACGGGGTACCATTTCTTTCCATGATACTGCAAATAACCCCGTCCGTCATCCTTATAGTGATTGCAGGAATGAAGGTAATCAATTCCTATATCGCGCGAGTGACAGGAAATCACTCGACTTTTACCGGTTCTATTAGCATAGCACTAGTCGGATTCAGGTTCTAATGTTCAGTACATTGGTTCCTAGAAATATGCATCTAGGGTTCCATTACAACTCCTAGACTTAATGCATAAATATAGATAAATAAGCATAGGTTGCAATGTAAAGAAAATAATGGGATATGTCCGGGGCTTGCCTTCACTGGCAGGGTTGGGGTCAGAGGTATTAATAAATTCTTTCGAACTTGGGTTCGGAGCTTCAGTTAATTCTTCAGTGATGTTCCCGGCGGTTTCAGAGATATCCACTTCAGGCTCGGGGAGTATCTGATAGTCACCGTCAGCGAGGAATGTCGAGTCTACATGTAAACAAAAGGATGCAGCTTAGGAAATGCATGAATCAATATTTTATTTCATGATAAAGTTGCAATCCAAATAGAAAAACATTACATTCCAACAAACCACTTAAATACCCTGTACTGGGCAGTCATTTATCGGGTATCAACCAAACTAGCTAGTTACATTAAGCAACCAGGTGGGTTTAGATTTGAACTATAACTATAGCACTGAATTTATAGCAAACAGAAACTGGAACATTCGTATTTGAATTTTAAATCCCAAGTTCTAGATTCAAAACTTAGATAAACAGGATCATAAAGTTTTGGAACTCTATTGCACACTAGTCATCAACACATTAGAGTATGACAAAAGATCTTAATTGGTTGGGCTTATAGAACATGCTTAATTAATATTTCGAATTTGAAATGCCCAAATTAAATGAAGTTAAGTTTAAAACAAATCTAGGTTTGAAATTTCCACACAAGGTTACATATAGCACACAGAATATACATGCCAAAAATTATGAGAAACAAAGTTAAAATATAGAAGCTATATATCAAATACCTTTTACCCTTAGATTTAAAATAAGTACAAGAGTATTGGGTTTCATATCAAACTTCATAAACAAAAGTTGTAGTACTTGAAATCTAGTTTCTAACAAAACTAATTTTGCAATTTTTGGAATTTTCTACCATTTTCTATAGAATTAACAAGTCAGAAATACTACTCACATGAAATAACAAGCACTCACTTACTTCTATTTTAAATACAGCACAAACCATCTATTTTCATAACATGGTCATAAAACAGAAGTGATAGAGTTTGAAATAAAGATTCAAGTCCAACCGTTTTACATTTTTTTGAATTTTCTACGATTTTCTAGGAATTTTCAAAGTTCAGCACATTGGAAAGGAAGAAAAGATTGAAAACTTTCATATAGGCCCTCGGAAAGATTTCAGACCTTGCAATGTGGTCCCTATGGCCGGAAACAGGGCACCGGCGGCGGGTTAAGGCCAAATTCCGGCGAGGTGGGGCGTCAAGGGTGGAGAAGTGTTGGCCTATGGGCACTAGGAGTTTGAGGCGCACCGATTGGCGTACTTGGGAGGAGAGGGGATGGCCGGAGGAGGTCCGCCGGCGTGGAGGCCGAAGTGCGGCGGCGGGGTGGTGCTGGGGGCAATGCTCCGGCGAGGGAAAGGTACAAGGGAATGGGAAATAGCTTCAAGAGGTCTTGGGGACGCTATTTATAGAGAAGAGGAGGGAGGGGAGTGGCGCATGGCCGGGCGCCACGACGGCGTGGAGGTGGCCGAGCCGGCGGCGGCGCAGAGCGCGTGGGGCGCGAGGAGAGGCCACGAAAGCGGGCAAGGGCGGTGAGGGGACGGTGGGGAGGCACGTAGGCGAGGAGGAGCAGGAGGTGGCGAGGGGCGGCCGGGAAAGGCGGGCGGCCGCGCAGCAGTAGAGGAGCAGGGGAGACGGGGAGACGCCAGAGGAGGAAGAAGGAAGAAGAAAGGAGCCAAGGACTGATTTGCGAAACCAAAGAATTACAGGGACTGCATTGTGACGAGCTTATAACTTTTAAACCAGTGCTCAAAAGAGAAAAATGATCAAAATGAAAGTTGTAAAACTTTTCAAAACCTATAATTTTGCTTTAGGGCTCAAACCCAGAAACCTAAAGCACATTGTGTTACTTTCTATTTTGTACTCAATTTAAACTTTGCATAAGTTTTGGTCCTACTAAAGCAAATTTTACAACTTTTTGGGCTTATCCGCCAGCATTTAATGCTGGTCATGATGACATTCACTTTTTCACTTTGACCCTTGGTAAAATTTGGAAAGTTACTTTATACTTCAATTAAATTACATAAAAAGGTTTGTATTTTTATAAATTTACACAAATACCCTTAAATTCAAAATTTTTGCTAGATTTCCACACAATTTCACACATACCAAACATTATTTCTAAAGGTTCAACCTATTTGACACCTAGGGTGTCACAGTAGGGGAATTAAATCATAGTCACTAGGATACGGCTTAGTATAGCCGATCGCCCTCCTCTTTGGTAAAATGCCAAATTGGTCTCTTAGGATGGCACTGATCTGATCTACCGTCTAGCTCCTGGGGCCGAGTGCACACTATCGTGACTCGGCCCGGTGGCATAGGCAGCTAGCCACGCTTGTTTGTCTGCATCCATCCCGGAAACTCCTCCAGCCACCCTCTGTACTAAGTGTACTAGATTATTGCTATCCGGTATATAAGCACACATATATCCATGCAGGATCTCCTTGGGCGGCTCGCTGAAGAATTGGTGATCTACAGGATCACTCCCACCTTGTAAACAACATAGACCGGAGAGCTGTGTGATTCTGAAGCCGCGGAGCGCATAAGGCAGTGGTGCCTAGCCTGAAATGGCAATTCTCCCTTGTAACTCCCAAGGTAGGTCCCGTTGGAGAGTATTGATGCTTCATGATTTCCTGGACCACGCGCAGCGCAACACGCTTGAAAGCATTAACCAAGCTCTTGGAGTGTCGGTGCGGCGAGTGAGCCACCACGTAGTTTACTTCCTGACGTAGAGCTCTGGTACGATCTTCTGACGGGGTGGATAGATCCGCACCGTCAAGGGCGCCTTCGGGTGAAAATCCCTTCCACCTGACGCCGTGGTGGCGGGTCTTCTCGAAAGAGCCGATGAGATCGGCTTCAAAGAGAGCCTCAATCTCGTCGTATTTTTGTTTGTGTTCAGCAGGCAGCGCCTCGTAGGTGATCGGCTCATCCCTCGTCATCTCGCCAACAGAAGTCGATGAAGTTGATGAAGATGGTCCCACCGGGCGTGCCAGAATGTGTTGTCGGTCGAAACCCACCAGCGAGCAGCGACAGGCAACACGACAAGCCGGGAGGCTCCCGGGACTGCTGGTGGGCCCCGGTCCCTCGGTCAACGGCCCGAGATCCGGCACACATCCTGGCTTCTAGGTTGCTAGGCGTGCCACCTGACCTTGTACCTGATCAAGAAGGTGTTATATATTAGTTTCCTACATGCACAAACACATATAAACGTTAGTCCGAGCCGTGATCGGCTCATCGGATGATTCCCGATATCGGCTGTAAAGAGCCGATTGTGTTCAGTACCGGATCGGATCTATAAATAAAGCAAATATGTCTATTGTAACATAAATCTCACTCTGTAAACATTAAGCTAATCCAATCTATGATGATTAATGTGACACTCAGGTACTTAGTGTTGTCATACCCTAGATTTTAGTATGTAGTGGTGTTCAAAATATGGTGAAAGTGTGTTTAAAAATTTAAATGATAACGAAGATGGGTTGTTTATATAATTATAAATTAATAAAGGTCCTTTAGTGTTAAATGGGTAAGTATGGAAGGTAGAATTAAATGTATGAGGGTTTTTTTGCAAAGTCAAAACTTGCATTTAAATCATAAATATAGGTGAAACTACACCTAGGATGTAAATGTAGTGTAGTTTTTAAATAGGATTTATGTAAAGTTTAGAAACTTTGCTAAGTTTTATATTAATTCCAAATCCTTAGCTCTTCTACAAATGAACCTTAAAGCAAATTTGTAGATTTAGATAAATCCTACACTTTTTCTTTGGGCCCATCTCATTTGAGCTCTAGTTTTGAAAGTTACTTATACATTCAGTGAGGTCCTACATTTTAGAAAATCACAGATTAGTCTCGTCTTCCTCCTCCAACCCCAGCCTCCCTGTTCCTTTGCGCCCGACTGCCGTCGCCGCTCTGTCGGCCATGTGCAGCGCTCCACCGCCCCTGCGCCGCTCTGAGCCCTTCCACGCGTCCTCCCTGCTCGCCGCCGCCTTCCGACCTATGCTAGCCCGCCCCTGCTTCTTCCACGTCGCACCGCCGCCGCCCGAGCTGCCACGCGCATCGCCGGCGTGCCAACTCCTGCTCCCGCGTGACCACATCTTCTTTGAGACCCCGAGCACATCCTGGAGCTCCTTGCGCACTCGCTCTTGCATTTGCACACACTCATTTCGCTCAGTTTCTCCTGCTCCAACCACCTCCCCTCACCGGACCTCCCGCCGCGCCTCCTGGCCACCGTCGTCGGCCACCCACGCCACCTCCGAGCTCCAATCTAGTGCTCCTAGAGCACCACTGTGACTCCTTGCAACTCATCGACCCACCCAATTCCATTTTCTTGCACCCGAGCGACGTTCCCTGCAGCGTCGGTGAACTCCAGTCCCGCCGCCCGTTCGGCCTCGCCGTCGACCCACTGGTACAGGGCCTCTTCACCCCGACCAAGGACACCAGCGGCACCACACCAACCTGTAGAGTCTCCTTGACTACTTCCCCGCCACCCTCCGGCATCCCAGCCTGCAGAACGCCGGGTCGCCATCGCCGCCAGTGAGAACTCGAGCCGCCCCACCGTCGATCACCTCCCTCTGCCCCCTCTCCGGCCCAATTAAGTACTGTAATAGCATCCACGCAATCTCACGAAGCTGATGCATGCCTTGTTCATCCCTGTTCACTGGTCCCTCGCTGGGAACACTGCTGCACCGTCACGGCCGCCGCAATCCATCATCGCCGGCCATGCTCCGTCACTTGTCCTGGTGCACATCACCCACCCGTGAGCACAGTAGATCATGTAGATCGTGTAGGACCTGTTCTTCCTCGGCCAAACCCTCATCGCCGGCGAGAACACGCCAGTCAGATGCCACGGCCGTCGTCTTCCCCGGCAAGGATCCAATTATAATCTAGGTTTATGTATTAGGGTCCCATATGCAAGAAACCAGGGGCCTCTCTGCGAAACTCTTTTATTATTTCATGTGTGCAAAGCAGCTAACTTGTAAAATTTGTAGAAAATTGTAGAAAAATCCAAAAATTGCCAAACCAATTTTGTTAGAAACTAGAATTCAAGATCTTCAACGTTTGTTAATAAAATTTGGTTTGAAACTGAATGCATTTTGATCTATTTTAAACTCAAAATAAAAGAGTATCTTATGCATAACTTGTGCATAAAACTTATTTTCTTGTAATTTTTGGTATATAGCTTCTTTAGGACATGAGTAGGCTATGTAAAAATTTCAAGCTTAGTATTTCTCTGTAGTTTAAATGTGGCAGAACCAACCTGAATTATACCGACTCAAGTGCGCGAGTCCTTAATGCAGGGCTACCTCGCACTTCAAACGGTATAAAACTATTGGTCTGTCGGGTTAACGTCCCGATGAACCACGAACGCAGGATCTAACAAGGTACCTCACACGAAGGTGAGTCCAGAGATACAATGCCCAAATAATTTACACCACAGGCAGTTATATTACAAAAATATACAAAATAACATTTGTTCTTACAGAAGAGAGTTTATTACATCACAAGTTCGAGTTTCTGATTAAAGCAACGGAATTTGAAAAGCGGAGTTATTATACATGGCGTCATTACAGATATTATGCTAGCCCTGGCATAATATCACTCGGCGGAGTCGTGTTGGCCGGGGACGGATCCCATTCCACGGACCAACCATCAGGCAAAGGGTAAGGCCATGGTTAATGAATGCGGGCTCCTCAGAAGGTTACCTGAATTAAATCAACAAAGCAAGGCTGAGTATACTAATACTCAGCAAGACTTACCCGGAATTGGGTATATCTTAGCCCATAACTAGACTCATGCTGGCTTTTAGCTTTGGGTAGGGTTTTCAGCTGAAAAGCAACAAAGAGTAGATCCTTAATTTCAATTTTATCTTCCAGGTTCTAGTTGAATTAACCATTCTAAGTAAGCACCTATAGCTATTCAAACATGTAGAATCTTTACTCAAACATCATCTTTAATAATCACATAATTACTCTTGTTATCTATGTGATAAAGGGGTTAAGCAGTCTCATACATCGTGAGAGGCGGACGATTCTGAATCGAGATTCACCCTTGCAAGGTAAACCTAACACACACGCTTGAACACCACAGGGTTGTTCCGAAGCAACCGTTTGCCTTTCATTCCGACTCGTGGATCAGTGCCACCACAAGCGACTGCAGGTCATATGCACTACAAAAGTGCAGGACGTACGTCTGTAGCGCGACTACAAAACCCGTACTCCTGGTTGCCCAGCAACACATATGCCTACACGTCGAACTAAGTAACCAAAAGAAGCAAATACATGTGGTGGGTGGTATGTCCACTCCTCGGGCCGATCGGTTACTAGGCTTACCGCTTACCATATTTCACGGCATGTGGTTAGTACTTTCAAACGCTTAACCACCGCTACCACACACTGCGACCTTATCAAATTCATCAACACAGACGGGGTATCATCTTGACCATGATACCTCATAAAACTCCCGTCCGATATCCTTATAGTGATAACGGAATGTAAATCATTACAATTCCTAAGTCGCGCGAGTGACAGGAAATCACTCGACTTCTACCGGTCCTATAAGCAGAGCAGCTAGTCGGACTCAGTTCTAATGTTCAATACATTGGTTCCTAGAATAATGCAACTAAGTTTCCAAACAATTCCTAAGGACCTAATGCATAAAGAGATATATATATAGTAATATAAGTTGCAGTGTAATAAGGTAGGGGTTATGTCCGGGGCTTGCCTTCGCTGGTGGAGTTGGGGTTAGTCAAAATATTTTCTTCCGAACCTTGGTTCGGGGCTTCAGAGAAATCCGTAACAAAAGTCCCGGGTCTTCAGAATAATCTCCTTCTTGTTCCGGGAGCAGTTGATAATCCCCGTCAGCGAGCGTGGTCGAATCTATATGAGATGCAAAATTACAAGTTATGGGATGCTCTTACTTTTATTTTACTTCCCGATAAAGTTGCAATCTAACTTAAAGACAATTACATTACGACGATAATCTAACTACCCTGTACTGGGCAGTCATTTATCGAGCACTAATAAATTTACTTAGATTCATTAAACAATAAATTTAGTTAGATTAAGTGTTCAATTAGTAGTATGGAGCAGCAAGTGGTGTGGTTCCCATTAACAATTATATTAAAAGCTCTACATATTATCCTCTCAAGTGATATGATTTTAAGTTACCATCACCTTCAAAATCAAATATATAATATCCAATTTAATTAACATCTAATTCATGGTTGAAAATTTGATAATATGTTGTACTAATACAAACAGAACATTAATATATTTTTCATGATTTTTAAATATATGAAAGTGGTGTGTATTAATTATATTATGTAAACTACACCTTATTTCTAACAAAATTTATACAATCATGGAAATATTACTGGAGTACAAGATTAATTATTTTTCTTCAATTCTACATGTTAAAAGAAAATTATTGGCACTGGTTTTACTAATTTATCATTTTTCTATGAATTACTATGTAATTCTTAAGCCTACAAGCAATCAATTTTGATATTTAAATTAAGTCATTAATCATTCAAAAACTGAAGTCGACCTTTAAAGCAAAGTTACAGATCTTTGTCTAAAGATTTTAACAAAATTTAGTTTACCATTTTATGATTTTTCCTTAAAGAGATATGGTATTTCTAAGTTAACAGCAAAAATTACATAAGGAGGTCCTTGGTTACTATTCCACTGAGTCTAGGGCTTTGCAAGAAACCCCCTGGGTTTCTTTTCCTTCTAACCCGAGGTCCCTGGCCATGAACCCGAGCAGAGCAGGGCGGTGACGGCCGTGTTCCGGCGACGGTGGTCGCCGGCGGCGAGGTCCAAGGGGTGGGAAAGGAACAGGAGCTCACAAGGGTCCCTATGCGCCACGTGTCGAGGGTTGGAACGGCCGGGAAAAGATCCCGACGAGGACCCGAGGCGGCGGCGGAGGAGTCAACGGCGAGGGTGCTCCGGCGATGAACGTCGGCCAACAACCTGCGCACGAGGACCAGTGAGTCATGAGGAACGTGTACGTGCCATCAATTTGATGAAAACGTGTAAGATTGAGGGAGTTCGACGGAGACCGAGGCGGCGGCGAGGAAGATCGCCGGCGAACGTCGGGAAGGCACTGTGGTGCACCGGAGGGTCAATGGTTGGGTCCTACAGCTTCAGGGCGATGATGTGGTGCTGTCTAGGGTGATGTGGTGGCTCGGATCGCGTGAGGGGTGCTGCCCACGGTGAGGCCGAGGCGGCGGCGGATGTTGCTCGTCGGCGACGAGTTTCCAATGGAAATTGGAGGGCCGTAGGTGGTCGAGGAGCTTCAGTAGACTGTGGGAAAGCTTGTGCAGGTGGTGATTGAGGCGGAGGAGGTCCGGTGTGGCTGTCCACGGGCGGGTGGTGCACGGCCGGAGAGGAACGGGATGGCGGCGAGGAAATGTAGCTCGGGTGCGGGAAAATGGGCGCTGGGAGTAACTGATCAGCACGTAGATGTTGTTGTGGTGCTGCTGCGCGTGGAAGAGAGAAAGTTTAAGGCACTGCAGCGAGCTGGCCACGACGGCGAGGAGGTGGCGGCCGGCGGTAGCCTCGGGTTACCGTGGCGCGCGCGCGGGAGGCCACCAGGGAAGGGAAAAGAAGTCAAGGCCGGGAGGGGAGGACGCGTGGGAGGTTGTGGCAGCTGGAGGTGGCGCTCGGTGGCCGTGCCGGCGGTGAACGGCGGCGACAGGAGCAGCGCAGAAGGGGGAAGCGGCGGTGGT